>NW_010122938.1:3987-7311 GCF_000699245.1 Pterocles gutturalis
AGAGTGAAATTGCTCGGGTATTGCCTCAGGTCTCCCTGGGCACAGCCTAGGATGGTGAGAGGTGACCTGGGCAAAACCCACATCAGGGCCACACTAATGATTACACAGCACAGATGGTCACCAGACACTGGCCCAAACCAAGCCTGGGTATGTGTGCAATTCTTAAGCCCCAGCTGATACCAAGATGATTTAGAAGGTAAATTTAATTCTTCTTACTCCATCCTCTTCTTTACAATTGATTAGCTAGGCTCTTTGTGCTGTTCCTGTGGCTCTAAGAAACACTACATCCATTATATCAACCCTATGCTTGTTAGGGTAAATATAAGCAGGTTCCAGGTATGAGTGTTACCTAAGCATGGAAATAACCATGAAGTCCCATTTTAGAGTAAGTAACAGTTGTACACAGAGTGTTTTGTATGACCAGTTTGAATCTGACTCTTATTTCCTTCTGTCAGAAGAAAGCATCCTGTGGATTTCGGTGAGATCTGGATCACTATTTATTTCACTATTTCACTGGTGTGACCAGTAGTTCCTGCTCCCGACCCCTGGTAGTGTTAAGAAAACAAAGCTTTAATTGTAACTACAATTTAGTGCCATGATCATTCTGCCAAGGATCCCTAAAAGAATCTATCTGTCCCCTTAGTGATGGGTGACAACTGGACAACACTATGAACTGCTTTGACCATTTAGCAGGACAGATATTACACAGACAGAGACCGAGACACTGAACTGAAGGTGATGTGGCTCCCATGAAGGTTGGAGGGAGCACAACTCAGCTGTTTATAGATTTGCATTTCATAAGGATGGGTGTTTTGGCTTTGAGAGGAAACCAATTCTTTAACAGAGTTTTTTTGTTTATTAGATAATTTATGGGATACTCTGATTAAAAAGAATCAGCATGTATGTCCCTGGTATTTTTTAAAATCTAAATATCTAAAAATGTAGTGCTTAATATTTTTAATAAGATTAGTGTCTTATAATACAGTCACATAGATAAATACTTTCCAAACACTGACTTGCTCCAGAATTCAACTGACTTTTAAAAATGAAATCTGAGGCGTTAATTATCACATTTTCACACTATACAGAGTTATTATATAGCTCTAGGCTATTGATAGATGATCTTAGTTTTAAAAATGTGTGAGTGGAGAGCAAAGATGTTGCACATTTGTGTACGCCATTGTTGATGCCTACAGTTAGCTTTACAGAGCAGAAAGTGAAACTGTGTACATTTCTTTTGCAATGCTTTTATACTCCTTCCTTATGCAAACCATGATTTGAGAACAGGCATACAACTGTCAAAGTAAAATTTTAAGTCTACATTCCTGTTTTTTTCTAAAATTGCACATCATTGTTATGAGCTACCAATTAAGTTACATACGCAAACACCATGTCTCCCTGTGAGAATAAGAAAACACGAGATGAAGGTAAAATTAATTGACACTTCTGTCCAATTCTCACCTTTCTATCTAGCCTAGAAAGCATGACATTGGAACAGCTAATGTAGAGTCTTTTCTGTATTGGCACATTTCAGAGCTATGGCGTAAGAGGTCTTGAGCACCATTTTTACTTCACCAAGAAGATTTCTACTGCAATATATTACCCATGATGCTGAAGTAAATTACATGAATAAAAATTAAAAAAAGTTTAGAAAAGTGCCCAAAATAAATAAAAATCCAGTCGGAAAAGCAATATGCATTTTCTTACGTGTGCTTGAAATAATTAGTGGCTTCCATTACAGTCACTGGTGGAAAATGAACAAAGTAAGTTTGTGAATCATTGGAACATAAAAGTGAATCACCAAATCCATTCCTTTTGTTTTAGGGGGAAGTGAGACAAAACTTCATCCTAGAATGCTGGTCATATAATCTCGTGTTAAAATTCCTCTTGGTGAGATTTGTACTTTGGAGAGAGATCAAATAATATATGCTTTTAGACCCATTTGCTGCTGTGCCAACATCAGCTTGGATTTATCTCACCATATTTAGACACCTTGCTAAGGTGCCTGAATTAATAGCAAGGTCTTTGTTCACTCTCTTTTCCAGAGCTCAGATGGGTTTAAACACCCTCTGGGAATGCTTATCTCTGAGTTTCATAGGTACCAGAAAACACCTTTGAACGATTTCATTTAGTTGTAGAAGATATTTTTTAACTTACTGCTTACACACTGGTGTACTCAGAAACAAAATTTTGTCTTTATTAACTTTCAGTTTTGACTTGCTAGGTTAAATCAAATTCTTCCAACTTCATTCTGTATATAGGTTGATAACCGAGCTGCATTTCCTGCATCTGTTTCAGCTGGAGTTCTTCTTTCTCAGATACGGGTAACTAGAAGAACATACAGTCTTGCAGATTAGTGCTCACCAGGGCCTTGTATAGTAGTACTAATATTTCCCACTCTCCCTGTATCTGCATCTTTATATAGAAATGCCTTGCTGGTTTTGGACTTACTATGAGATAATGTTATTTTTGGAATTATGGAGTGTCCACAGGAATCTCCTTCACACAGCATATAAAATTGACCTAAGTTCACTGCAAATTTGAAATGGCCTGTGTTTATGATTTTACAGCTCTCAAGTACTAGCCTGGTTTTTACTTTGAATGTATAAAAGCCAAACTGTTAAGGGAAACCTACAGGGGAGATGGGACAACAAATACTTTGTATTCTTAACTGGCAGCTCTGCTAATTCGACCTGAATCCCAACCGCTAAATTGAGTTATACCTTTTTAAATCTCATCACTCATATAGAAGCTTCTGTAGATGAGTGAAGATACTAAATCCCTCTCATGTAGTCCCTGCTTTTCACTAAGTTTATACAGGTGCCATTGGGTAGTCCTGCATTTTTGACTTTGCCAAGCACTTCAGTAATGACGATGACGGTGCAGACAAATCCAGGCCTAACAGTCCACCATTTTGTTTAATGTATGAACTCTTCTTCCCTCTGCATCAAAATATTAGAGCAGATACTGTATCACTATCAGCAGTAGAAAGCAGAGGAAGCGCCGTTTCCCGGTAGCCCCAGCAGAGATGATTCTGAAAGCACATGGTAACAAACTCTGCTCTGTACATTGGTGTAAGCTTTAGAGAAGATGTGCCCTTTAAAGAGGATGAGTTGTTTTGCTTATTGTTTAGCATTAGACTTGTTCTAATAATTTAAGGCTTCGATCAAAGATCAAAAGACATCAGTGTCAAAAAAGACATTATTAAAAAAATAGGAGTATGTTTCTGGATAAATATTGAAAAGATTATTTTTAAAAGGATAATATTCTCTAAAAGCTGTAAAATACTCACTCTTCCAAGAATTATATGCTTCTTTTAGGCTT
>NW_010122939.1:0-18893 GCF_000699245.1 Pterocles gutturalis
TCCAACCGTAATGATTCTATGATTCTATATATCTTGATTTTTCAGGTCTTTCAGACCAGTAGGGAAACATAGAGGCAGAAGACTAGGCTACATGAAGGGAAAGAAAAAGAGTGGCTTAAAACCAAAATTGTTGAAAAGGTTTTTTCTACATTGCACAGGTTTAGTTAATTTTTTCAACAAATATTACCTGGTTTTTGACAACAACTTCCACCTATGTCGAAGGCACCTGAGGAAAAAAAAAAAAGTTTGAGTCACCACTGCAGTTCAGTTCAGACACATCATGGTCCAGATCCATCTTTGATTGCTTGAATCTACAGATCCTGTGGAAAACTGTCAGGTGACTGAAAGCACTTCAGAGCTTAGGAATGAGAAGGTCAGGGTAAGCTGTAGCTATAAAACTGAGGAAAGGGATCAAATTCTTTTTTTTAGCCAGTGCAGATCTGATGTCACCATGAGACACCAAGAGGCAGAAATTCTGTGAGATGATTTGCATTAGCTGCACCCGACTCTGCAGCCGGTCACTGCGGCAACCTTCCCTGGGATGTTCAGCCATTATATGCAGATTGCTTGCTTTTCCTCATCTACAGTTACAGTTGTTGGTGAACTTTTAAGGAATACATCGTAAATCAAAGACAAGAGGCACTTTTCCCTAGGCATCCTGCTTGAACTCTTGCTGGTTTACTTGCTGAGCTTCTTAGAAGTTCATCAGACAGATTTTGTGGAGTGCTTCTGCTTGGCCTGCAGACAGCCTACAAAGCAGATTTATTTTTTGTTTCCAAAGTCAGGAATATAATGAGCTCTACATATCCTGGCAGCCCTCTCAGGAAGGAGTGTACAGGATTTTCAGATTCCTTGCCCCAGTAGTCTAGAAATCAAGAGAATCACAGATGCTCCCCTCCCTCTCCTGCTATCCCTCTACATGGGCTGAAAGGGAACAAACAAGCCCCAGCCTCTATAGCAAACCCAGGGGCTTTTGAAATTGGAAGCCCACACTTTCTTAATCTTCCCCAGTCCTAATTTGTTGAAATTAGCAAAGCAACATTTTTTTCAGATTACTGTTCTGTGGAGAGTTTAGCAATAATCTTTCATCGCAGTTTGGAATTAAAACAGAATTGCTGATTTTCAGAATCATCTGCAATGTGAAGTTACTGTTCTCTCTTCCTGCTTCTGTTTTGGGAGTGTCAGAATTGTGTCTTTGGAAAGACAGATGGGCAAATACAAGTCTGAACAAGAGTTAATTAATAATTGTCTGCAGATATTACAGTGGGTAGCTTGAAGGGGAAAAGACTCTGACAAATTAAAAAACAAGCATTTGAAAAAATGGCTCTAACCTTTGCTATGAGCATAGAAGAGATTTAAAGGAAAAAACAACATTCAAACTACAGTGAAAAAAATTGTATGTGGAGATTTGCAAAAGTATATCTAGTATGACCACTGTTACAGCTGGTTTCACTTTACTACTTTAGCACTTCTTAAGGTATCAGTTTTACTGAAAATCTTGAAGATGCAATGTTTGGTTGTTGAGCTGATTAAACTGAGCAAAACCAGCTTTTCCTTAACAACAGGAGAAAAGAAATCCATACCTTTGTCTGGGAAATTCTTAAACTCAAATACCATGAACCAGAATTCAACAGAGAGCCTGAATCAGGTTATTTTATCTATCAGCATCTTTAAGATGAAGTGTATCTGCAGTCCTCAGAGACAATAAAGAGACAGCCAAGCTGATATAAATATTGAGCAAACAAATAGAACACAGAAGACATGACCACCCTGATGTTTGTCTGTGGCCTAAAATAATTCTACTCCCATGCATGTGTCTAAATTCTATACTCTGAATTTTAAATAACCTTTTTTTTTTTCATCAAAGCAAAAAAATTAAGGATGAAAGCCACTCCACTTTGGAGTAAGTAAGCACCCATTTGATTAGTATATTCAATAGTTACGCCTGCTGAAAAGGCATAGAAAATGCAATTCACGATGTAAAAAAGACAAACAAACAATGATTGGTATCCAGTCTATGGACCTTCCTTCCCTGCCTACTTGATAAGGCGATTCTGATTGTTACTAGTCCTTACTTTCAGCTAAACAAGCTACTGTTTTTGGCAAAATTGGTACAGGTTTCTTTGCAGGTTTCACCTATGCAGGATGGTCAGACACACATTTACTAATACTTGGGCTGATAGGTGTGCTTCATCACCTATGGTAAAACAATGTCCATGATATACCAGTGTCAGAAAAAAACCAAACCACAACACAAAAACCTCACAAAACTTGTTCATATTAACAATACAAATTTTCTGCTGTTTGTTTATATGCCTGGAGGCTCAGCTGCATCTAATGGTTTATCCCTGACCACAATATGGTCAATTGTCAATATAAAATCTGCCAATAATTTATTCTGTAAAAAGCAAAAGACCCAAACCTAATTATTACAAATATTAACACATTTGTAGACTAATGAAATATGCTTGATAAGTTTATCTATTTGTCCTGTTCTTCAGTTGCCTACAAACAAGTCGTGATACTGTAAATTTCCTCATTTGTAACTACAGTATTACTGTAATTAATTTTGTAGGAAAAGCTACAGGTGGATTTGCAGCATTTTGGTTCAAAATTGGTTTTAGTTGGCTCCTGTGAATGTAATAACTAAAAAAACCAAACAAACAACAACAAAGACTCAAAAAAAACCAAGGGAGGCAAGCTCAGCCTTTAGTTAAGAGTTTTGTTCAAAAATGGACCTTGACTGTTTATAACACTGTAACAGTTGCAGCGATAGGCCACTTGGGATAACACAAGAAACATTTTGTGGTGTGCAAGCAAGCATGGGTATGTGTTGGGGTGGGAAGGTGACAAGTATCAAGAGGGACCTTATCTGTGAAACTTTGAATCAGGAAAGGACATGACTCAGATTTTCAAAAAATGCCAAACAATTCTAGAAATGTATTCCTGGGGTGACATAACAAGCGTTTGTCACACTCAATGTCCTGTTCACTCTCTGGGAAGGAAATAACTCAAATACATTGTTAAATAACTTGAATACATTGTTAATGTAAGTAGCTACAAAAACAGTCAAGTTTTCATTGCTTGAATTACTCAAGGAGCGTAAAGTTGCACTGACGATTCCTACAGATGAAAACACCTTCAGGAAACAAGAGTGGTCTGCTCTGTACCACTTGACCCAGCTGAGTTCTAATACCAATAGACAGAGTCCATAAATCTCTACACTAGCAGCTTTTAAGGTGCTTCTTATCAGGTGCCCCAACACACCCCTCCTCAGGAAAGGAGGAACTGCAATGAACTGAGAAAAATTAGTTTGTTTCTCTAAGGCAGCCTTGGTGTGCTGGCTAGCCAGCACAGCTTCACAGCCCAGGTATTTCTGTTTGAACTTGGATCTCCCAGTAACATCCACAGCAGATGACCGATCAACGCTATTGAATGGCCAAATTTTAAAGGAACTAACTGAGGCAAAACTGACGTTAAATCTGAAACTCAAGTTAATAGTCCTGGGTATCCACATTCTCCCTCCGCCCATGGAACGGAAGCTCTGAAGGTTTCTACCCAGTAAGCAGCCACCTTTAAAAAGCAGTTACAGCTACCCAGAAAAGCCTTAAGCTCTTTTTGATCTGTCTTATCTACTGAATCATGCTTTAGCTCTCTGTAATAAAACCACAGGACACAGTCAACTATACCCACTTAAGAAACCACACACATGCATCTACTATTCCTTCTCCTCCCAGCCATTTTGGGTTTTAAATGAGATCTCTTGATTACAACGTAGCTGGTATGCCACAGATTTCTTAGCAGTTGAAGATAAAACCAATGGAGAAGTCTAGTAAATCTATCCTAGCATTTCCACAAATTACACTCACTATGACACCAATTTGTTCCAATTTGTTATGTTTGTATTTACTTATACATGAGCTGTAACCTACCTCTTATCTTGGGTGACTAGTTTTCACATGGATGCCCTTTCAGTAGTCCCATTCTCTTTCATATCCTCTCACCAAGCTCCCTCCTTTCTGTTCTGCTCTAAAGCATGCCTATTCCCATACTTTAGTTTTTCACCTCAGGCATGTTATCCTTCAGCATCCTTCCCCCCCGCCATGAAAAGGATAACGTGTACAAAAGGCTTCTCTCCCTCCTCAATCCTCCCTTCACCACTCACATCCCTGATTTCTGTCCAATTCTTCAGCCACTTGGGAAGATACTTCCCTGATCCCAGCATCTACCCTCCTAAAAAAAGCCCCTTGAAAAGCCAGCCCTGTACAGTGCTATACCCACTGCTATCCATTCTTAGCCTGGTGCGTCAGTTTGCCCAAAGTCATTTGGCTGCAATCTTGGAACATCTTTCAACAAAAACCTTCAACAAAACTCTTCTACTACTATAAGTTGAATTTTTTAAAGATCCATTTTACTTGAACTTTGCTATTCCTGTTTATGTGCTACTGAATCCACAACACACTTAATGCTTTGTCTCCACTAAGGCTAAAAAGAAATAGCATTACTGGTGTGATGGATACACCTGCTGTAATGACAGTCAGTGGCAGACCTACAGTGTAACATGTTCAGCAACTGTGGCTCCAGATCTAGTTATTTTCAAGAACAGTTTAACTGAACTGCTTTTAAAACTACCTAGGACTTCTAGAATTTTTTTATTTTAGACCATTTCTTCATGCAGATGACCTCCCTGTTCCTGAAATAATTGTCAGCACTTTATGCACTACAGCTGTGCTATATATAACTAAATAGTGTCCTGGAGGCATAAATACCATCTTTCATCGAGAGGTACCACTGCTGTAGCACCAGGGCAGCCACAACAGTGTTTATACTAATGATTAGTGTTCATAAAAGACTTCTTGCACTGAATTTATTAAAAGACAAGTTTTCCACTTGGTTTACAGACACACATGAAACTTAAAATACTGTCACAGCTAAGAGCTGCTCCTTCAGCTTCAGTCAACAAGTTGTGGAACTTAACCATTTTCTTCTGGTACTGTCACCAATGTAGTTGGATATGAGTATGCAGTTTTTCATAAATAGCTCAAACTTGACTTCCAAGAACCCTTGATAATGACTCAATCTGTCATCATAGTTCAAAAGAATGCCAGCAGATACTTTTATGCATGTAACAATCTCTGAAAGTGAAATGAGAAATATAAAAGAGAATATAAAAGATAAAAATATCCTAAAGGATTCTGAAAATGCTTTTGTTGTATAGCATTGAACCTATAAACCTGATTTCAAACATTGAAAGTCTCTTGAAATTACAAGTGGACTAAGAGTTAGGCTTTACAAAGTGGAACAAAATAAGAAGATACAAAGATATAAAGTATAAAGCCTTTAATACAGCTTTAAAGAATATGTCATCTGGGTTGAAAGATGGGAAAATAGATGACAAAGAAGCCCTTGACATTAATCAAAAACAGCAATTTCACCCAATGCTCCTGTGATGACCTCGATGAATGTGCCTTGTAATAAAAGGAAAGCATCAATATTGCATTATGATTTTACCTCAGTGTAGCTGGCAGTTGAAGGAGGGTGCCTACATTTGCATTCATGGTAAAATCACGAAGGTGCTTTTCAGAGTCTCCCAATAGCTCCCACATTCAGCACTTGGGTTCATGTTGCAGAATGGCCTCAGAGCACATGGACTGGATTTCTTTTGGACAAAACAAAATTTGAAGATGTACTTGATAAGCTCACGCTAGGTGCTCCAGCTGCTAAAGGGCAGTCAGTCCATGGGACCTGACTAGACCCAGTCCAGATTAGCAACCTTTAAAAAGCACTGGGTCTTCACCACTGTTTGGCTCTGCAAATCAATTCCTATTGCACTGTGCTACTCACTAGCGTGGACATAGCCATAGTCACCTTGAGGTACAATAGTTCCATATATACACAAGTACGCAAGTACTGCCTCTACAACCTCCTTTTAGGGAAGAAGACAAGGCTTTATCGCCAAAAACATCTGGAGTTCTTCCAGTCTTTTATTAATTAATGCTTGAAGAACTGGCAATTCATTTAATTCCCTTTTGCCTGGAAGGTGATTTTCACTGAAACAGTATTGAAAATTTGCAACCAGCAAGGGTCGTACAGACTAGCACTTCTGTGAGTCAGTGAGTGAAAAACCTGGGTTGCTGTGCCCCTCTGTAAACACTTTTTGCTGGAAGGAAAAAGAACCATATTACTGTACCATACTCTTCTTTTTCTTGCTAGATAAAATTTCCTATTGATTTCATAAGCATTGCCTTCCTCTGCTTTGTAGTCTTTGTTTTAAAACTAGGGGACAAATGCCCTTTTCTGAGTTAACAAGAAAATAGAGGGCAGCATGAAAATAAGGCTTTCAAGTGTTCAAACATAATTATCACATGCAACTTTGAGAAACACAGTTAAGTATCTTATACAAAGATGCTCTAGAGCTATACCTTGCTTAATTTTTTTATTATTATTGTTTTGCTGTTGTATTTCTCATTGTTGCTTACAAATCTTCATTAAAGTTAGCAGCTGTGGGAATTTTCCACAAGGTCCCTTCCAGCTACAGGTGTTACGTGCCCCTGTAATACTACTCAGAACATTTCTAGTCAATGAAACATAAGCACCCATAAGTCATTTTACCCACACCATATTCCCAAAGATACTTTGCCATTATGAAATATTTCATTATAACATTACATATTCTGCAGTAGACATTGAGTAGGTCAGGAAGATTCCCAGCTCCTGAATCAGTGGCCCAAATAACTGTAGCAGTCTTATAAAAAGTACCAAATGTAGTACTGCTCCTGCAAAAATAGAAAACTTACCTTTAGGCAGAAAGCTGTTCCCAAAGCCAACAACTGAGAAGGAGATCTGTCTTCATGCAATTGTTACAATCCGTTATTGTTTTTTCTGCCCTTCTTTCCATTTTGATCAATGTAACTTTCCTCATGGCCTGAGTAGGAAAAGATTCTTTATGACACATGCTCATTCTTCACCTTCAGAATCTCAAGAATGGTCCTCACACCCCATGGAAGAGGGCGTTAGCCAAGATTTGGGTTTACCCACCCACTTAACTCTGACTTAGCTATACTGATTTAGCTAAAGTAGCTACCTATGTAGACTGACAAACTGAAATTGAGTTAACAACAAATTAATAGACTGAATCGTCTTCAGCTGTTTATGACTTAGGAAAGAGCCCACAAAAGGAACCTGCACTGATTAAAGTAAATTCACTGAGTCAAATGATGCAACTGTCTTGATCATCTTCCTCTCAGTTTTTCAATCCTACATTATGGAAGATTGACTCTGAGATAGGATTTTTCCTGGAAAATGCAGATAAAACAATTCTCTTCATCTACTCAGAAA
The DNA here is from genome assembly GCF_000699245.1 of Pterocles gutturalis. Classification (NCBI taxonomy): domain Eukaryota; kingdom Metazoa; phylum Chordata; class Aves; order Pterocliformes; family Pteroclidae; genus Pterocles; species Pterocles gutturalis. The sequence goes on from NW_010122939.1 coordinate 7,339, forward strand.
ACTTTCTAATTAGCATGCATGCGGTGATCATCTGGAAAAGATCACGACAAAGTGGGATAAGCAGAGGTAGAAGGCATAAAACCTATTATACTTAAAGCCTAACGCTGCTTGAGACAGCCTGCTTTTGTGTGATTTAATTAATTGAGGTTATGCACTTGCTGTACAATGTCAGCCAGACTGCTAGTAAAAATATTTAATGACGTTTCTGTCAGATGTAGGCACTTTCCAGTCTGTCTGGGTCAATAAAAAATTAATAATGGCAGAGGTAGAAGAAGGACAACTAGGTGGTTTCAACATGTCTGGGTTAAAGTAGTTTTCTACTTGAGACCTCACAGTAGTTATAATCAACACACATGCAACAAAAATAAATGTATGATTCTACACAGTTTCTGTATCATACCGTATTGTTTCACCTATTGCCATACATTATGCTGTGATCATATATACGCAGTACATACCAACATAGTCAGTGTACGCTAGTGAGAAAACTGATCTGGGAGGAGAGTAGAAAGAACAGAGTGAACTGAGGTGAGCTGGAGGAAAACGACAGTGATAGGTAGAGATACAGGAAAGAATACATAAAGAGGAGGAAAATGTGCATAACTGAAGATGTATTAGAGGAATAAGACTGTATTAAGAGAAGAAAATAGCAAGATACTTCAGAAATTCTCTGATAATAATGCTTGCTCCCTGAATGGCTAGAAAAATAATACATCACCCAAATGATTACTAAGGCCAAAACTGTCAGTTCAGTTTGCACACCCCAGCAACATACTTTTCACTTGTGAAAAATTTACCTGGGATACAGGCTGTTTTCTGCTGGCATTAGAAATAATATTGCTACCTGTTGCTTACTCTTCCCACTGCAGGGGACAGATTATGCCACATGGGCTCAGCAGTCAGTAAGATCCCTATGTGACTTCAGATTGCTTATGGGATCTAACATTATGTATCAAGGAATGGTCCAAGATTAGGATATGTCTAGGAGTGTATATGTCCTCAGGCATGGACCTGAATTCTTCTTACGAAAAGGGAGAACTGAGCCTGATGTATCTGAAAACTTGCAGACGCAGCCACAGACTAGCTGTGAAATAGTTGCACAGGCTCAAGAACAAATCAGCCTCCTCTCTCTCCCTCACATGCTTTTTTTTTTTTCCTGACTTATACAAACAAACTGTGAAAAGTAGCCAGGACATTTTGCATTCTAATCCCTGCTTTGCCAGGGGCTCTGATGTGACCTGAAGAAAGTTATGTCACCCTGATTTCAAGTTGCCCCATCCATAAAACTGTAGCCTTCTTCATCTTGTTAGCTGATTTTCTAATTACTATTTGTTTTATTTTGTCCATAAGGAACTAAAGCAATTTAAACTCTTTAATGCACCATTCAAAAAAAAAAAAACAAAAAAAAAAACAAACAAAAAAAACCCAAACCCCGAACCCCACATCCAAACCCCAAATCCAAGGGGGATCTTAACGCAGGTTAAGGGGGCCATCAGGCCAATGTAACTTGGGTTGGCTGCAGTAGTTGAAGCTTATATACAAGACCATAGTTGAGCAAAATAGGCTTCCCCAAGTTCTGCCTGGAATTGCTCTATCTTCACTATTATTTTAGCTGAACGCCAACATACATTCATTACATGCCACTTTCTGGTGTATAAATGTATCTTATCTTTTTGGGGCAATGATAAAAAAGTGATAGATGATGTAGGCATACAGATTTCACTTCAGTAAGGAAAAATAAGTTGAGGTATATTAGTCTAATTAATCCAACATCGTCTGATTTGGTTTAACCTGCACACTGGGGAATGGAAATAAAGTGTACAAACAGTCATGATACTCCTTTCCTATACAAGCAAGGCTCACATGCCTCCAAGTCCTAACGTTGAACTCAGATCTTCAGCGTTTTTAAGTATGTGGCAACTGTCATGACAGGTTGTAGACTTGCTGTGAGGTCCACATACACTAACTGCCAGTTCCCTCTGTAAGGCCCAATGGAGAGGAGAGGCTGACAGAGGTTCTGCATTTCACTGTTTAGGCATGAGTGGCTTTTAGGCTACACTGAGGCCACCAAAGAGATTCTGGAATCAATTCACTCAGATGCCATTAATGTCATTAATGTTGCTGCTCACAGAGGATAAGCCATCAAGATTATATTAAAAAGAGGATGGTTATAACCATAGTTCTTTATGGTTCTCCGCAACATTTACTTTTATTCTTCCAGTGTCATGAGGGTTCCTGAATCATGGCCAATATTTTGCAAGCCCTACTTTGACACACACGTAGCCACCCAAAGAAACATGGGTGTTCCATTAAGGAAGCATTCATTCGCACACAAGCATGCTGCTCTAAGAAGTGTTTTACCCTCACATGCTGCAAAATGTGATCTCCCTATGGCTATAAAGAAGATTCACTATCGCTCCCTGAGAATACAGCAACAAGAGGGTCTATTCATATTCTCAGGAAGAATTACTAGAAATACCATCTTTCCCTGGTGCCGAAAAGCTATTCAAAAGGACAATAATGCTACTCCGTGTTGCTAAATAATGTAATATCTGATTATTCTTTCTGAAGGCTAATTCATGCAATCACATGACTACAGATGACCTTCAACTCCCTTGATAAAAGTAGTCTTTCATCAGCCTGCTTTAAGATCTAAAGCTGAAAAATCTGAACCCCTGGGCAAGACAGCAAATAGAGAAGAACCCCAAGTTATTAAGTATTTTAAACAAATCTAGTGACTTTGAGTCAAATTCGAATGGATGGCTTGGGCAACTTTGCATATCCTAATCTTTTCTTATGCTTTGCTGATAATCTCATTGCCCAAGTAAAAATTTTACTTAACAGGCAATATAATTTTAATTGTGTGGAAGAGATTGTACCTTCTAGCACATTTGCATAGGACGTGGCAGTAGGAGGTCTCATTTCCAGTTGCACACTGCAGAGTTGTAAATGTCATTTGAGCAAAGGAAACATCAGGCACTGCATCAAGTATCTTTTTTCCATCTCATTGTTTTTATTTTACTTCATGGGGAACTGCTGTGTATAGAACAGAATAACTACCGCAACGGATGTCCTGCTGTTCAAATAATGAAGGGTGAGATTTAGGGATGCTGGATTTCTGCATTCAGCTCTGTAAATTTGAAATGTGGCTCTGGTGAGATCAGAACCAGCCAAACTACATCCCTTAGTTATGACTGCTATTAATATCTAGCGTATTGCGTAGCTTGTAAGACACTCAGATCCAGGCTCCTATAATATTACACACCACATAAATGCAGAACAGGAAGACTGGCTGAGCCCCCAGAATGCTTACTATCTAATGACTCATGCAGTCATTTTTGGATACTTGGCTTGAAACACATTATGCTAGTTTTCAGAAGTCCCAAGGGGAACTAGCTCTCAGAAGTAAGAACCAAGGCTGCAGGTCCTCAGCAACCTGCAAGACAAGGCTCAAGAAGTGAACAAGTTCTTTCTAAGACCCTGTGACCAGCATTTCTGGTTGGCAATGCTTTCTTAAAGGTGTATGGTCTACCAACAGGAAAATAAGCTGTTTTAATAGGGCCCAGCACATAGCACATCTCCCAGATACCGAAGCTCACAGCATTAGCAAACATTCTGAAAATGTTGGTATTCTGCTCATCAGAATGTAATGCGAAGCAGGACTCACCTATGTCCTCCAAAGGGTTCATAAATTATTGCTCAATGTCTTACAGTTGGTATGATTTGACCAGCATGCTTTGAGAACTCCAATAAAACAATATGAATGACCAATTTCTTCTCCTCATATGCTATCCTGGCTGTTATAATAAAACAACAGTAAACATGAACAACACAAAAAATACGAAAAAAAACCCAAAAGCAGCATGAGTCCCAAACTGCTGCTACTTAATTTCATGCCAGCACTAAGCAATGCAACAATATGTTAAAAGTTGGTGAGAAAGGCTTTTTACCAAATCTGTACAACATAATGTAAGAAGCTTAGAGTATCATTACAGAGTCACCTCCTAAGGGGAAGATAGGCAATTACTACAATTTCCCAGGGGGCTATATAGCACATCAATGAAGCTGAAGTCCTGAAATTCTATTCAGTGCCTGAATCATAGAATCACAGAATGGTTTGGATTGGAAAGGACCTTAAAGATCATCGAGTTCCAACCCCCCTGCCATGGGCAGGGACACCTCCACTAGACCAGGTTGCTCAAAGCCTCATCCAGCCTGGCCTTGAACACCTCCAGGGATGGGGCATCCACAGCTTCCCTGGGGAACCTGTTCCAGTGTCTCACCACCCTCACAGTGAAAAATTTCTTCCTTATATCTAATCTAAATCTGTCTTCTTTCAGCTTATACCCATTACCCCTTGTCCTCTCACTATACTCCCTGTTATAGAGTCCCTCCCCATCTCTCCTGTAGGCCCCCTTCAGGTACTGGTAGGCTGCTATTAATACAGTTCTATTTTGGCAAAACTCCACTAAAGGAAACTAGAACTTCTGTTCGGTTGAAAGGCAAGTTTAACACAAGCAAACCAGCTATGTTATCCTTCTCTTGTGTCAGTAAGGCTCGCCCCTTATTTGCAAAAAGAGGTTTGGGCTCCTCTCTCCCTGGATCCTCCCATGCTGAATCTGGAACCTACTAGAGGCTTTGAATTCAGTTATTGAATTTGTGTCCTTTTTCTTTCTTTCATTTAGGAAACTAAGACTATCTGAAATTGTGTTCCAAGGCTTAATTTTGTTTCATTTTTCATCGTGTATATGGTATACAGAAAAGAGGCCAGCATTTATTGCTCAAATGCTGGGTATTTTGTTTCTGACTTCAGTGAAGTTAATTATTCAGTGTGTTTAGTGGGTTTACTTTAGCCTCAGATATCCCAGGTACTCAAGTATTTATGCATTTTAATTGTTCACATTACAATGCCAACATAACACTGTTTGCAGTACAGGGATACGAAATGGCTGTCCTCTGCAGTTGATACTCTGTCACAAGTGCTCAGCAAACATGGCAATTGAAGAATTGGAGCTTACATTAGGATCTAAATGCCTTGTTTTTGAAAAGTATGGTTTTTCGGCAAATGTACATAACTTGCTTTCAAATACTTTTAAGTTAAGCATTCAAGGTTTTTAAAATGGAGGTCACAAAGCAATATAACTGCTATACAGAATTAGCTAACTGGGCTGTCACTCAGTCACATATCTTTTTGACACTAACAAGTGGGAAACCTCAATTTTCTTCTCTCTGCCAATGCTACTGCTTTGCCACTTCTTAAGACTCTAACTAGTTACCCTGTGGCATTGTTTTAACAAAAGGTCAAGCTGATCTTCAACAGAAAAAAAAAAAAAAAGATGTCATTCAGTATACAGTTAACAAGAAAAATGTATCTTACAGTTTCCTTTGATGAAAGTAACTAGTGATTTATAACTAAAAGGAAAAGGAGCTTATGTTTTGAAAGCAGTGCTGTTATTGTTTTAAGCAACTTTACTGTTGCCAAGGACATTTCCCTGAATGTGTGTCTGGCTTCCTCTGAAAAATGTGAGGTGGGTTTAACAAGCCTTGTGCCTCCAAAGCGTTCCAGAACCTACCTATATCTACCTTCTTCACAAGAGAGATGCAGAGTGTGCACTGCTCCTCCATGTATTTGATCTGTCACCTTCCCTCTAGTTTCAGTGTTCTTTCAAACCCTTTCATCTGAACAGAGCTGCAAAAAGAATCAAGATAACAAGCTAGATGCTGTCTCACACTTAGATTTATCAAAACTTGAGTAGCAAGTGGAAAATGTGTCCTATTTTCTATTTATGGCTGCAATTGCATATGTGATACAGGATGTGGCTTCTAACATATCTGGTGCAAATGCAACAGTACATATGGGTCTTTTAAGCATCCTAAAAAGTCAATTGTCTTTGCAAGGTAAGATGTGAAGCCACACGTGAGTCCCAGCTGGCAGATATAAATATCCTCCAGACCAAGAAAAGGCAAGAAAGATAAGCATGAAAGTAGCTCTGAGGTCAACACTTCCTCTTCTCCACCCTTTCCTGCCACTGCAGAAAAGCACAACTGCCTGATACGAAGGAGAAAAGTGTTTTTCAGCCACCCCATTCTTGACAGAAAATAAGAGACTGATTCTGTGATGTTTATGCCTGAGTTAGGACACTTGTTGAGTGGGAGGTACCAGCAAAGCACGGTACAATCCATGAAGACTTTTTGGCATCAGTGCTAAACAGCATGGAAGAAAATACTGTCACCAGCTCAACGTAACTACATTATTTTTTGTTTGCATCATCATAGCAACAATGGACCCAAACGGGGTAGGCACTAAAAAAATCCAGAGACTGAAGCTCAGACTCCTCTTATTTAAAAACAATAGCCAATAAAGGGACATGTATGTACCCTTGGTATTCTGTAGGATGTATATTTTGGGCAAGGTACAGCTGGAATTTCTAAATTAAGTCTCTAGCTGATCTTAAGGACTGTTCTTCAACAAGCATGAGGAAGAGAACACAAACAGAGTGACAAAATTCAAATGTATTACTAAATAAACCACTGTTGTTTCTATCTCTTGCAGAAGCAATTGGAGTACTGCCTAGAAGAGATGAGAATGTCAGACACTCCTCTGCAGACCCTGGAAAACCAGTCATGTGGGACAGAGAGAAGGAAAAGAGAGAAAGAAGGAAAATGTGTCAAAGTCAACATGTCAGATGCAAGATGAAAATTTTCCAATAGCAACTAAATAATTAAAGAGTTTATATTTTGTCCTTTTCTCTACTGGAAAGCTTATACTCCTGAAACTACCCTAGTACAACAATTTCATCAGCAATGGCTGAAGATTCACTCTCTGAGGACAAACGGGACTTTCACCTTGACAAATAAAGCAAGTATTGAGTTGCATGTAACTCTCAAAGGAGGCTTGACATACATACAACAAGACCTTACAGTTCTCCAACTCTCTCTCCTTGGAACTCTTTGTATAGCAAGGATTTATTTTACAAAGGTGTAAGTACCTTCTCATGGTAAATTCAACAATAACAGCAATCTTTGAACTCTGGCCTTGGTTGTATCAGAGTGAATCTGAAGCAACCCCACTGTGTTCTGCAAGTTCCTTCCGACACACAGACAAAACAGAAGTCAGGCTCTGGAGCTCAGGTCCCAGCCTGAGTTGGAAATGAGACAGATAAATACTTTCAGCTCCATAAAAGAACAGTTCAACATACTTACAAGAGAGTCACCTTCACTTGCTTCCTTGAATTGCCGTCAGGCACCAAACAGTGCATATTTTAGTACTGGGAACTAATCAGAATGGTATGCTGTAAGACACTTACGTGAAGTTGCCCTTTCAATTTGTTTTTTTCACAGTAATTGTCTACATTGACATGCCATTTTGCTCCTGCAGAACCATAGAGCAGGGACACTGCTTTTCCTGTGAATCTTCTTTTTTCTGTTTCTGGCAAGTATCCTAAATTTCATAGTTTAATATTCCTGCCAAAAGCAGGAAACATTTGAGATGATCCTCATGGGATTAAGGACAAATTGTGGATTACATTCTTGGCATTGGACTGCACTGGAAGTCTGCATTTTTCTTGATGTTCCTGAATATTTGTGAGCTAACCAAAGAAGAGCATCTTGATGTTGTTTTACTTTTTCTACTCAAACCATCCCAGGATCCAATGCACTCCTGCTCTTAGTCTAGGAATGTGTTTAGGTCAAGCAGATGTGTTTATGCTCAGTAACCTTTCACATTAACAAAGTGAGAACACGTTGTGGTGTGGCTGAGGACATGACTTTTACTTTTTTTTTTCTGCATACTAGAAAATGCATACTTAGCCATGAATCCTGCTCCTGTTTCACTAATGTAGGGGGTCAGTAACATAAAGACAGCTACAGTGAATCAGACCAAATCTATAAAAAGCCAGGCTCCTTCCTCTGACAGTGGCCAATAATAGGTACTTTGGGAACAAGTACAAAAAACAGGGCAAGACTGATTCTTCCTCTAATATACCCTAGTGAGACCTGGTAATTTGCTGTTCAGGGACAACATCTGTTTTTGCATCTGTGCATTTAAAAGCCTTTCTATTATTTTCTTCAGTTCCTTTTTTGAGCCCATTTATACTCCTGATCTCCATAATGCCTTGCACCCATCAGTCTCATAGTGTATTTCTACTGTGCTATGTAAAAATAACTTGCCTTTGCTTAATTTAAGTCTGCTGCTTGGTAATTTCAATAGGCTCTCTGACTTCTTGCCATGTGATAGAATAACCCCCTCCCTAGCCACCCACAGACCATATGTCAAATACCAGGCCATCAGCAGTAGAACCACTATCACCACTATCTGTCCCACCACCCTCTGGTGAGGCAGGGGTTGGATTTAGAAGTACAGAAGGAGATATAATGGCAAAACAAAGAACGTAAGTTTTATCTTTTGCCATCACTATACCCACAAATTACAGGGAAAACTTTCAAAAAAAACCAAACCAAAACAAAACCAAACCATTGAATCTCAACAGTTTCTGAACTTACTAAATAATAACCAAACCCCTCACAGATGTAGTAGGTCTCCCTTGCAGAATAAGCCCAGGGTTTTGTACTTTAGACAAAGAAACTGCTCAAGCTAATGAATGACAGCTGTTAGACTTCATGTCCCAGTACTTCCAGGAAGGGCTGGAAAACATGCTAGCTCAGACATTTTTCAAGATCCAAAGCCCTTAGCTCTGAAAAAGTCAATCAAACTGCCTGAAAGCAAGCTGTAACTTGCTATCTAAGTTTATGGAGAACTTGTCAAAAAATTACACAAGAAAGTGTAGAGCAAAACTTAAAACATATTAAAATCATATAAAACTGTTGAACAGTTTAAGTAATTTGTCTTTTACAAAAGTGTAATTGAAATAACTGAGCTACAGACAGCACATCCAAAACATTGACTTCAAATTAGTAAGAAATCAATCAGTTTAAAAATTATAAGAATGTAAGAACCTTGCCTATTTCCTATACTGTAAGATTATTCTTCAAAAAAGGTGTGTGTTCTCTAAAATGTCCATGTTTTCATGAAGTACCTAGAGTCATCCAGTATATAATATTACTGCAATCCTGCGACAAAACTGCCCTGAAAATGTAACAGGAATGTGTCAATATGTTCTTAGAGCTGTATCTTCCACAAATCCAGAGACTAATGGAGAGTATTAACACTGATCTATGTTTTTGAATTATCTAGGGGAATACTACAGCAGTATTAAAAATAACTCATTTTTCTGTTACACTGGATGGTTCAAATCCACAAGCTTATCAGACTCGAGGCACAGTTCTAAGATAGGTTAATTTTGTATGTCTAATATCCTTTCCTTTACTTCTTGTAGTTAAACATAAAATGAGAATGAAATGGATCACAATTACAGAGGAGGGTCACAGCGATACCAGCATGAGGCAACAGAAGAACTATTCAGCTAGTGTGTCATGCCTGTATCCTTCACTTCTCCCAGTTAACAGATGTAGCACCTTATCTGTTTAAGACAGAGACTGCAAAAACACTAATGGTGGATTAAAGCCCAGTTTTAAAATACATTTTGATACTGTGCAACTCAACTTTATAACCTAAGAGACAGCCTATCCTAAGAATCAATAAAGGCAGGTAGGGCCTTATGTCCCACGGGTTTTACATGGCCTTTTTAAAAAAAAAAAATAAAAGCCAACCTCTTACATCTTCCTTTGATGGGTGAAAACAAGAGAACTTCTCCAAGGCCTCTTATTGAGATATTTAGATGGAGAAATTATCTTTCTCCAGGAAGCAGGCACATCGCTGCTGAGACTGGCCAGTATCTCACATTAATGGAAAATGAGGAAGTCTAGAAGAGAGAAAAAGTCTGAAACTTTTGGGAGAGGAAGATTTGCAGGAGTTTTCCACAAGTAAGAGCAGAAAATAGGACCCTTGTGAAAAGTAGACTCAGGACAACAGACCTAAGGACTTGTGTTTCCACAAGAAACAGGGCCCATGGGGAAAATGAGTAATGAGCATGTGATAGTCTAGCCAGGGACTTTCAAGGCGGTTTTGAAGAACAGGGGAAGGAAGGCATCAGGACAGGCCTCTGGGTTTTATTACAGTGAAAAAGAATGAAACTGAAGAAGTACCTAGAAGGGGAAGATAATGCAATGCCGAGATCCAGTATTGTTTAGGACACTGTTTCATTTAAAAGCTGAAAAGACAATGAAATTCCACAGAACTCATGACAAGGCATGCTCTGGCAAGAAGGCCAAGTTACATAAATAGACAAAAAAGGAAGTCTGATGCTGAGATGATGCAGCTGCCCCACAACGTCCTACACCTTATCAGCATTTTTGAGATCTCTGTTAAGGAGTCATACAGAGTAAGTTCTTGGCAGACACTAGTATCAGTAAGGAATTGATTCTGTGTCTTTCAATACACCGGCCTGCTCTTCAAATCCATTTTAGTCCTTGCAAACCACACCGTACCCAACAGGGCTCCCCTGGAGTAGTTCAGCCCACTTGGGAAAACTAACTTTTAGAAAACATTAGTGGTTTCCAAAGTAACTCTCACAAACTGCCCCCAGAAGCGTTTATTCTCTGCCCTTGCTGTCTACTCTCCCTCAAAGTACACCATCTACATTCATCTGTACAGGTGCTCCTCCACTTCACTCTAGCCCAGTCCCCAGAGTCCCTGCTCAGGGACTTACCTCTGCGGTCCCCAGCCTCATCTCCACCATGATTATTTCTGCTTTGGTCACATTGCCCTGTCCACAGAGCTAGACCAGTGTGAGATGAAAGATTAAGAAACTCAGCAACAAAGGAAGTGAAAGTTGTGATTCAACAGATGGTGATTCCTCTTAGGCAAGACTAAAATCAGAGTGCTGCCAAGACATTTATTGACTGGTCTTTTAAGGTGCTCTTTTCCAAACCTGACACAAGAACAGGAAGTAACAAAACATTGTTCTTTGCTTCTCAGAGTTTTGAGAAAAGAAAAAATTGCTCAAGACAGTAGGTTAATTTAGAAATCCACTAATCTGTTGATGAAGATCTGCAGTGTTTCACTTAAGAAACACAGGCATTTCACAGGTAAGGAATGTGTTCCTGACACATCCTTTGCACACGGTAACAGTGGTCACCATACAAGGAATTAGTGGGCTAGGATTCTCCGCCCTGGCAAAGAGACACCTTTGGGACACCTGATGGCACAGATAGAAACAACTCTTCACTGTTTCTTCAGATATTCAAGAACGAGCCATCAATAAAGATAAGAGAAGCTGGGTTCTAGATAAACCCTAAGACCACAATGTCCCTTGCTGGAGGATTTTCTAGCTGAAAAAAATTCTCAAGGAAGACTGAACAAGCATTTAGAAGAGAGATCTATTGATAGTCACTAACCACACCAGGTTCAGGAAATCCCTAAAGTAGAAACACACAAAGGCTCGGAGAGTATCCAGCAGAAGTCTCATGCCTCATTGTTCTGCTTCCCGGGTGCCTGTTTTGGGGTTTGGCTTGCTTTTAATCAGTCAGCTCAGCTTGTACTTGGTATAACACGATCAATCTGTTCTTCTGCACATTAGAAGGGCTGAACCTGTCCC
>NW_010122939.1:18908-19892 GCF_000699245.1 Pterocles gutturalis
TGGGGGGATGTGGCAGATCCTACCGGCCCACTCTTAAGCATGTTTCTTGTGTACTAGAACTTGTACAAGAACCAGATCCTCTTGCCAAGTTTCTTGCAATTCTGCTCTAAGAGGATCTCCCACCTGCTCTCCCACCATCTCTTCTTGCAGCTGCGCCTCTGCAACTCCTTCTCTTGGCAGCCCCAAGACCACCCAGCAAGGTTCATAGGATAGGCATGGACGATCACAAGCTGAGGGATTTCTAGACTGTTGAAGAGCCTGGACAAGGCTTGCTTCTCCACACACTGACCAACCTCCTCTGTGACAGTCACTCCTTCTCCTGCAAGAGACCCCATGGCTAACACTCCTTGTGGACAGAGCAGGGGAAGGCCACAGCCCAGAAGACCCATCAGTGGCAGCCACCATGGAGCCACTGCAGCCACCCCATGAAGCACCCGTGCTTCCTCACCTGCTGGCCTGGGTAAGTTAGGCAGGGCTTTCCTGAGCTTGGACCAGATGCTCCCCAGAAAGCACCTTTTCACGTGCTAAGCTCCTGGCAAACCATTAGAGGTAAGCCTGGGGCCATTGCTGGAGATGGGGAGCAGGTAGATGCTTGGTCTGAACCAGTCAGGTCACTTGTACCTGTATTACTTTAAAGGCACAGCCCTCACTGATACTCAGGGTCATGCATGGGGGGTGCTAATTGCATGAAAAAAAATGCCTTTGGATACCTGAGAAACTTAAGTGCTTTGAAAAGAAAAGAAATACTGATTAATAACCTTACAGTCTAACCAGTTTTCTGCACTGAGGTAACAGACCTCATTCTACCCTACCCTGTCCTACATTTCATACCCACCCTGCAGGAGAAGAACGACTGTGTAAGATTTAAACCAATGGAAAAAAATCAGGCCTGATAGTTATATCTGGTCATTGAATAATGGCCATTGCAGATCCTGTAGTTATAACTCACATGAACTAACAGTACGAGGAAAGAGGGTCTCTTAC
>NW_010122939.1:19923-25463 GCF_000699245.1 Pterocles gutturalis
TAATTAATGTAACAAGTAGGCCTTTTAATTCATTTTCTGGAGGCAACACAGGAAAACCATTTTATCTTATTTTCTGTAAAAGTCCTGCCTGACTTTATCCCTGCAGTACAGTGTAAGGGTAAGACTAAGACGGTGCATTAAGCCTATGGTTCCACCAGGTGGTAAACCAGGCCCCCCCCCAGCACAAGGCTAAAAATGCCACAGCCAGGAACCATCATGAGTCCCAAACTGCCAGCTTCTAAATGACCACAACAGCCCTCTTGTGTACAGTCTCTTGATTCTTACACTGGTCATATTCATTGTCAGCGAGGGTGAGCATAGCACCTTTTTCCATGGAAACTGCTTTCCTGTCCTAAACCTCTCTGTTGATTCTCCCTATATGCATCACAACCCTCCCTGCCACGAGTCTTCCTCCTAATGCTGTCTCGGACGATGGCACTGATACACTTCCCTAACATTTCTGTTTTAATAACTGCACCTATTAAAAACCTGATGCATACTATATGATATTCACTTATATGTGCCTTGATCTGATCAGCAAGTGCAGATTGTGAGATTCTCCAATTTAAAAAACCTTGAAAACTGCAGCAAGCTATACAAAACAAATGTGAACAATTACAGAGTTACTGATGTGCATATGATTTATTCCATCTGATTAAAGATGAACTAGAACCTAATGACATAGCTTTTGTCCTGCCACATGCCTTACACCAGGAAAGGTTATGGACACACAAGTACTAAGATGGCAATGCAGCTCTTTTAACCCAAGCTGTTGCAGTTACCACAGCTGGAAAAATAAATAGCATCTCTCTCTCTTGTGACAGTGGGAAAGATCTTATTTCACACCATGATAAAATGTGTAATGCTTTCTGATACCCTTAGAATCAAGACTTCTTGACGGGTATTACTGAACGTAAGGGAGCATAAACTTGTGATGTTAGATCTACAAAATCAAATTTCAGTTCTGTAGTTATATAGAAGACTATAAATCTCTGGAGCTCTGTAGAGCTGCCCAGACAGTAGAGCAGTTTTAACCATGGTACCACAGTGTATGTCTGCTACTCAGAAATAGCTGCACACACAAGTCTCTTAAGACTTGTGAGCTAGCTCAGCTGGTCCTTTAGCTTAACCATAAACAATGTACCAATTATTCCAGGGAAGACAGAAGGGTGTGTATTTTGGCTTCTGGATGGACTTTCATAACAGCAAACATTACATTTAGTCTCTATAAACAGCTATAGTAGCTGCATGAAAAAAAATAATTATGACACTAGGGCAGGGGACTAGTGTGTTTGACCTGAATCTCAGTACAGGAAAATAAATAGGGAATCCACTTCAACAGGTAACTTCTGCTCTTTATTTCCTTTCCTTGGAAGCCTGGGAGAGAGGTCACGCTTTGGCCTTTTAGCCTTGACGAAGCCACAGATGCAATAGCTATGGTTTCGGAAAACTCCTGATGTTTTATGAAGATGGTGTTAAGTAACAGCAAATCTGAAGGCAGAGCTGAAGGAAGGGTGCGGGGGAAGTGGGAAAACAATGGACAGACCTCTCATTGCAGGGAATATTGTACGTAGTACCTGACCTGGAGTATTGGCACATTTCCAGAGGAGGCTGCATGCAGCTACATTTTGGGGCCTGATTGTTAGTTTAAACCTCTCCAGGGGACTCACTCTCTTGGGGCAATGCTACATTTCACTTTTTCTCTTCTATTATCATTGTAAATGTGATCAAGCTTTACAGGAATAAAGGCTTTCCTAAAGCAATTTACAGCTTCTCTTACCTTCCAGGAGGTAGCCTGAAGCTATTCAGCAGAGAAGCTTCTTGTCCTGTCCTTATTCTTTCCCTCCTTTGTATACTCAGGAGAATCAATTCTGCATTAAAAAAAAAAAGGGAAAGAAAAAAAGGGTGATTCCTATGAACCAGCCATCCAGACAAATTACTGGAAAGGTTTTTATCTTTCTCTTACAACCTTCACATCACCTACTGTTTCAGTTCAGTTGCCAAAGCTTTTACTTCTCTCTCTGACACATACTGAAATAATAACTTAATTCAACTTATACTGTCATGCAAAGCCTTTGAGCTGACCTTTGTTAAACAAGAGTACTTATCCAACTTTGCAAGCCCTCAGTATCAGTCTGAAGTCACAATCAAGGCTTTGTGTGATTTGAGTAAAATGGATGAGATTGGCTCTTTCAACTTCAAAGTAACAGAAATGCCAAATTAATGGTGATTTTTTCTGTCCTCAACGAATCTTTTTCTTCCAATTTTCTGATAAGCAACTGCATTATTTCAGTGCTCAAAACAAAAGTATCAAACAGCCACGGTGAAAGCATTGTGCCTGTCTCCATCTCAATCAGACCTGATCATGCTTCACTACCTCAGAACATGCACTGTCTCTCGTTCTTTTGTTAATACTCTATTTGTGCATAAATTCTCATAAAAAAAGAAAAAGAAGGTAGACAGCACCTAAATACATGCAGCAGAGAAGCTTCAAAGCTCTTTTAAAAATACGGGTAAAAAAAACTAACAAAAAAAGAAAATTTCACAGAATCACAGAATGTTAGAGATTGGAAGGGACCTCGAAAGATCATCTAGTCCAATCCCCCTGCCGGAGTAAAAAAAATTAACAAAAAAATAAAATTTGCAATATTCTTGTTTTAATTGAAGGTCACCTCACATAAAAATATAGACGAGACTAGTTCTTCAAATCTTCAAATAATCTTGAAATCACTGTAGCCCTACAACCTTCTCTACAATCACACTGGTTTGCATCAGTACAGGTTTTGGCTACAAAGCAACTCTAAATGGCTTCACTCTCATTGAAAACAAAACCCACCACAAGACTGACTACCACAACACATACAGGTATGAAAAGAGATGACCCACTAAGTGATACAATATTCAAAGTCATCTCACCATGTAAATTTTCAGACTTTAAAAATTGATGCGGAGATTTCAAGGGGAAGTCAAGACCTTGGAATTTCACCTAGCCCACTAGAAAAGGGTAAGGTACATTTCCCCAGGTTCAGCTCTTCAAGCAAATTCAAGAACCAATTCCAGGCTTTTCTTTTGCTTTGATCTAAGCTCTGAGTGCCGCCTTCTTCTTCTTTTTGTATTTCCAAAGAAACAGAAAAACACAGAAATTCAACAGCACACACACAAGCTGAAATCCCCCACCCTTCATACCAATACTATGCACTGAAAATGCAGATAAAAATGCTCTGTTGTCATTTTCTTGCCTCTTATCTCTGCTGAGTTGTTGAGCGTCTCACACACAGTACATGCTCCTATTCTCTGTACTGTAAAGACAGGTATGCTGAAATAACGTGATGAAGCACACTAGTTCAAATGCATTAAAAAGAAGCTTGAGCTCTACAATGCTATTTTTTACCAGCCAGCACAACTTGGCTGTACACATATAAACAGGGCTACAAAAAAATCTCTCCTGTGCAAGATGTCATACTTGATGCCTTGTCTGCTAATTGCACCTTCCCCACTGCTGCAAAGGGAAAGTATACTGCATTTGGCTGACGTCAACCCTAAACTGGGTTTAGAAGGGGCCCTCAGAAGGAGTTAACGTGAGAGGATTCAGCACAGAAACAGCAGCAGTATCCATTTGACACTGTCACTCCTCCTCACCTCCACCAGAGGTGCACCAGAGAGTGCAGCCTAACTACGCTCCAGCATCCAGCCCGAGAAATCTCAGTCTGTAAAGAAGTTGTGCTTCTAAGATTCAGCAGCAAGAGCAAGACACTGACCTGACAACATGGTTGCATAAAAGGAAATGCTCACTAGATATGAGAAAAAAATTCTTTCTGGTGGGGGTGGTGCAGTGATGGGGCAGGAGACTAGAGGAGACTAGAAACCTCCAGAAGTCCAGTCCAGCTAAATTACCAGATGTTATCAAAGCTTGCATTCAACCTAACACATAAAAAACCCCATTAAACGCTCATCAGTATGAATGTATTTTACATGTCTTTTGGCCTCATCGTTTATTTTTTTTCCATTATAGCAGTGTCTAAGAAACCCACCAAAAGTGCAGAGCTTTACTACAGCAAGCAGCAAGGAAGTACACAACATACACTGGTTATCATGAAAATGTTTAGGTAAACCCAGTAGATGCAATTCAGGAAGAAACTGAGCCATCACAGCCAGCCCTGGATAAATAACTGTGGAAGTAGCTGCGTAGCACAGCCAAATGAAGCAGACTTACCACAGCCCCTAAGATGGTAGTGCCCTTCTCAGCCACAGGTCTCTCCTGCAAATAATGGCACACTCCTGTCTCCAGTGGGGCAGGTCTCCTGGCTCATCAGGGATCCTGTCCTCCAGCTGATGGCAGAAGACAGCCCAGCTCAGAGGTCTCCCCTTCTCACTTGCATAGCTTCAGCAGCTTCACAGCATCCTCTGCTGCCAAAGAGCAGAATCAGTTCAGAAATGAGGAAATGGACTAAGCCTTTGAGTGAATGTAAAATTGCTTTACACAGACCTCTCCCCACTCAAATTATCCTACAATGAAAAGAGACAGATAATGAAGCCCTGGTCTGTATTAGGGACAAATCTCTTTGCCTTCCACAGAGCCACCCTTAAAACTGATCTCCTCGTGGATACTACAGGTGCAAAACAGTCCCTAAATACTGGAAGCTCACTGTTTCCAAGTAACAGTCCTACACCAGAGTACAAACCTTGTAGGGCTGGGCTTTGAGGTTGCTGTCTCAGCGTAACCTTCACATGGGTCCTCAGTCAATGACAGGTTCAATAAATGTCATTACTTATTACAAAATAATAATATGCTTATTTTAAAAAATAACATCAGTAAATCATCTGTTTGATTTAAAAGAAAACTCTCACAGCTTGGTTCAGCACAGTACCATCCTCAACGGCTGCACTGTCACTCACGTGTTTGTTCGAGAAAAATTGTAATTTTATTTATTTGTTAAGTCTTTTGTCATTGTTAGTTGTTGTACTGTCCTGCTGTTGATACAGTCGATGTCGAGGCAGCTGAGAAAACAGAAAATAATTTTAACAGATCTGGTGCCAACATCAGCACCAAGAAAATCAAACTCTGAACTGTAAGTTGGTGTTACGCAGTAGCTTTCAACTTCTTGCTCTACATAACCCTTCTCCTTACTACTCTGAATTCTTATTTTATTAGGAAAAAAAAAAAAAAAAGTGCTTCAACTTTAGCTAGAAGAAGGCATTAGCATGTGCCCTCTCGAATCCATGGGAAATATTCCCAATGCACTAAACTAGCAGTCCCACAAACCGGCCAAATCCTAAAAAGAAATCATTATTGCCGGTATAAAACCAGTAATGCCATACACAGATGACCAGTTCAACCCCATTCAGAGGATACCTCAGGAAAACGCTCCCGTTACTCCTATTCCAGCCCTGCCTGGCCCTGTACATGTCTCTACTCACACGACCCTGCCGCCCCAAGCAGCCGCATTAACGAAACGCAGTTATTCGATACCAGTACTCAGCAATGTTTTACGGGCGCCAGGACAGCAGCCCCTCTCCCAACGCCGCCCCTGAGGGGCTCC
>NW_010122940.1:0-6199 GCF_000699245.1 Pterocles gutturalis
ATGCTTTCCATCTCATTTAAAAGCTAACAGGAATATCTAAAAGCTGTCCTCACTCTCCTTAAGCACCATCTGATGGGAAAAGCCAATTAGTAACCTTAACATTGTCCTCGAATTGAGCAGCAAATTGCTAAAGGCTCTCTCTGTGGATTAGCGGGTCAGTGACATTAGCACTAATGTGCATCCGTGCACCCAGCCCCAGCAGTGAGCAGAGGTGGCACTTACGTGGGTGGTGATTGCCAGCAGAAACGGAAGAATAGGTGAGAGCAAGAGCTCATTTTGCAGCTAGAAAAACTCGGAGGTTTAGGGAGGCAGTGAAAGAAGGACAACAGCATTGGAGTTGTATTTGGAAACATGGAGGAATTGCAAAATTTTGATTTTGATAGCCGATATTTGCTTGTGTTCTTGAAAGGACTTTAAACAGAGGTTTCATGGGGTTAACTGGGGACAAGTGTCCCTGCCCGTGGCAAGGGGGTTGGAACTTGTTGATCTTTAAGGTCCTTTCCAACCCTAACCATTCTGTGATTGTATGACAACTCAGAAGAGGTTCAGGACTCTGTTCTGCACTCACTTCAAACCAGCCATGGTGGTATCACCATGTGGCTTTTTAGCATGAACACAATTATTTTAAGTCTGTCTTTAACTGAATCCTGGAGACAATTTTCTCTCTCCTGCTACTGGTGACCTTCCACAGGAGTGTGCAGGGGACAGGTAGGGCCGTGAAGAAGATGAACTTGTGGAGCTGGTCAGTCTCGTTTGTTCATCACGCTCCTCCTACTTCCTTCCGTTATCATAGAATCATAGAATCATACAATGGCTTGGGCTGGAAAGGTCCTTAGAGATAGCTAGTTCCAATCCCCCTGCCATAGGCAGGGGCACCTTCCACTAGATCAGGGGGCTCAAAGCTTCATCCAGCCTGGCCTTGAACACCTCCAGGGATGGGGCATCCACGACTTTCCTGGACATATTATCTTATATATATTGTACATATATATTATCTTATACCATATTCTGTTTACCTGCTGGCATTTTAGCTTTGTAGGAAATTCCATGGGTAGTATTTGCTTGGTTTGTGTGAGGACATCAAAACATGAAGACTCTCTAAAATACTGTATTTGCTTAAAAAAGGCAACCTGCAAAAAAATCCAACAGTGATGTTCTTTATCTTTGTTCTGTGGGGGATTGAGAAACCCTACTGATGTTGCCAAAGCTATTTTAAGCTATGAGAACACAATACATTTGAAAGTTTAATTGCTTGCTGAATAATGTAAGCTGTCAAAATAAATACTCAAGGTCTTGCGTAAGGGAGAACATTAAAAAAAAAAAAAAAGAAAAAGACAACGCAGAAATGTGAAGTCAATGAGAAGTGGAATCATACTTTACCCCACCATTAGCAGCACCTTTATTTCTGTAGTCAGTAATTGCAGCAAGAACGAGCCAGCAAAGATTTCTTTATTTTCTAAAGTATTTAGAAAGTCTGCTGGCTGTCCCCCATAAGTGTAACTGCTCAGCGCTAACTCCCTTTCCCAAAGCTAATGGGTATACAGGCTGCTTTTTCTTCAGGCTAACTAGGAGGAATGGTTAAGCTCCATTATGCAGATGATAAAAGCTCTCACCCTGCAGAATGCAAAAGAAAAGCAACTGCAGGGGTGGCCGTGGAAGTGCTCAGATGAGCAGGAGGCTTTGGGCCACAGAGCTTGCCAGAGAGGCAGCTTGAAAAGAAGCTGATGGGTGGTATAGTGGTTTGGTTTTGGTTTTGATTTTTTTTTTTTTTTCTCACTGTATTTCACTTGGGGAGCATGCACGTTCTTTCTGAAAAAAAAAAAATAATATTGCATCAGCAGCATACCAGCTTTTAAAACAATTTATTTTCAGTAGGCAGAATGAGGAAAACCTCTCCCTGCAAAATCCAGGGAAACACACACATTGAAGGGTGGGTGTTTTTTGGTGGGTCACTCCAATCTAGGCTGAGGTTGGTGAAGAAACATAGCAAAGTTGGCAAAGATCGATGCTCTCAGCTAATACGAAGCTGAGCCCAGAAATATTTATCAAGAAACATGTAAATAAGGATTTTTTTTACCCCTTGTTGTTCTGCAAATGCATTTTACTGCCTAAGTGACATTAATTACAACTCTTAAATTCCTTTAATTAAGCTGTGTCTGTGGGTTGGGCTGGTGGTCCATAATAACAGAGCTTTTTAACAGTGTGTTGTGCACAATGAGATACGTTATTTTCTCATGTTCTGTTGCTGCTGATAGCAGGCACTTCCACTTGTCTCCTTAGTACCAGGAATGATCGTCGTGTGTGGAGGGGACAAAGTACCATGTGTTCCTCTCTGCCTGCTGCAGGTAAAGATGTATTAACCCAGGTGTCAAGCCCCTGATACCGCTGGAGGCAGAAGATGATTTCTGTGAAGCTGAGCACTCATGGAGGATGTTCAGCCACTCAGACACACGGGAAGAGTCATTTAGTGGCTGTGAGGACATTTGGCCCTCTTGGTGCGTGCTGGTGTGAACTTGCTGGTGTGCAAGCTCTGTATGAATATGCACCAGTGGTTTGCTATGGCTTGTAGAACAAGTGTAGTGTCCCGGTGTACTCCTCTCACATCTGGGGAGAATTACCTCTTAACTGAATTTTGTGTTACTTGTTCTTAAGTGTAATTATAAGCAAGTAATTTGTAAGTAACTATTGTAAGTAATTGTTTGTAAGTAATTATATTATTCAGGGATGAAATTCAGGAAAGTTGTTTTGGGTTTTTTTGTTGTTTTGTTTTTTTTTTTTAATCCAAATGAAGTGGGGGCTTTCTGTTTCAAAGAGCAGCTAGAAAAGGTTTTCACTGACTATTTCTTTCAATTCTGGGGAGTACATGACTGCTCGTATGTGCTGAAGCCTGCCAGCAGAAGGGCTTACTCTGCATTTCTCTTCCTCTCTTAACATCACATCTTTCCCTCCTTAAGTCCTACTGGGAAGCTCAGATGAACTTCATTGATGGCGAGCACTGTGAGGCTGGGTGAGGGTCTTATTAAAGGTCCATCTGGTTATGTATGGACCACCCGGGAGCCATTGCTGCCATACATTGTGTCCTGGTTTCAGCTGGAACAGAGTTAACTTTCTTCATAGAAGTTAGTGTGAAGCTCTGGTTTGGATTTGTGCTGAGGAGAAGCTGATCACACACTGATGGTTAGAGTTGCTGCCAGGACACTCAAGGACTTTTCAGCTTCTCTGCTGGGCCAGTGTCTGCAGGGACAGGAGAAGCTGGGAGGGAGCACAGCCCCAGCTACTAGCCCAGGATTTGATCTTAGGTCTAGGATTGAGACACAAAGTGTCCGATGGTCTATTCCATATCATGCATGTCATGCCCAGAATATAGATGAGGGTCTTCTTCAGAAGATCTCTCTTTTCTGGGTCACCTTGCTCTGGGTGGTCCCTTTTGCCAGGTTGTCTCCCTCCCTCAGTCAGCTCTTGATCTCGGACACTTGTGCTTCTATCTCCATTCTGGGATTGCGGTTTCAGGCCTCTCCCTGTGCTAGGATCATTAGCCAGGAACAGGCTGAGCCTTGGTCATTGGGTGGTGAGCAGTATCACTGTGTATCACTCATTTGTATATTTGTATGTATTACTATTATTACCATCACTATTATTTTCAATATTATTGTAGTTTATTTACTAAATGGTTCTTATCTCACCCCATGAGTCACTTTTCCCTTCACCCCTTTAATTCTCTCTCCTATCGCTGGTAGGGGGGAGGGTGAGCAAGTGGCTGTGTGGTGTTGGCTACAAGCCAGGGTAAAACTACAACACTTTGCCTAGTTGTCCTGGTTGGGATCTGGCTGGCATATACTGTTTCTCCTCTGACTTATAGAGCCTGCTTCCCTTTTCATGGAAGAGAGGGCTCAAGGGAGAAGGATAGATGCCCAGGTCTCCCTCAGAGGAAGAACTAAATGCTCCCTTGTCACCCAAAAACATCACCTGTATTTCCCAAATCTCTCTGCCTATTCTCTCCCAGTATACACACAGACACATACACCCAAGAAGAGTTTTTCTCCATGGCCTATTGAGTTTGAAAGGTAGGATAAGGACTGTGACAGCTCTCTGCAAAGTTAACGGGAATCAAACCTGAGCATTTCTAATGGGTTTTCTCTGTGTTTGCTCTCAGGCCTGATCCTAGTAAATTATTTCACTAGTCAGCGCAAAGTGCCTGTAAAAATATTTCTGTTAACTCCATCCCAGCCGAAATGAGGACAGCCTTGTAGCACAGTCAGTTTAGTTTATCAGAAATGAGACTGAGAAGTGACTTGATTACAGAGTACAAGCACCTTCAGGAGGGAAATGTAGTGGCATCTAAAGAGCTCTTAATTCTAGGAGGAAGAGGAGTGATAAGAAGAGATTATAAGAAGTCGACACTAGAAAAAAAATTTAAAAAGCACTTAAAAATAGTCTTCAGTGTGCTTAACCGGGAAAACTAGCCACCAAGGCTTTGGTATGCTACATTTGATTCCATTTGTGAAATGAATGAGAGGTTGAGCAGGTGTCTGAAAGCCTCTCCCTTTTCCAAGGAGGTCTTGACAGAACAGAAGGGAATGCTCCAACCCTGCAAAAATGGGCAGATGCAGGAGGTGAGCAGGTCTCCCCTCCCACCAGGAGGGATTCACACATCTCAGCAGAGGTGTTTTCACTAAACTGATCACACATAAACACTCTTTAGTTAACCAAGAGAAATAGATGCTTCCATAACATAGTTGCCTGGATTTGATTGGATTATTCCCATTTGGTGACTGTATCCAGGCATGTTCAGTCCTTTATTTTATCCTTTCCCTTTCTTTTTGATTTACAAAATTAATCCATCACTATATTGCCTTAGAGTAAAAACAAAATTAGTATTATTTACAGAGTATCTGTTAGATAATTGTTTGCACTAGTGGACTGAACTGGAAGGTCATCTCCCACGTCTTGCTTTCTGATGACCCATCGGATCACCAGTTACGGTTTCCCACCTGCACTGAACTAAACTGGATTATGTAAAATGTCTCTTTATATTTCTGCTAAGCCACAAATTTTCTATGGTGCTTCTTTGACTCTTCTTTTTAATAACCACAAGGTGGGTCATGGGAAGCTATAATTAAAAGATAGAACACAAATTTCAGGAGGTTAAAGGTGAGGCTATATGCAGAGAGCACCTGGAGACGAGTAAGAAAAATTGTAACAAGGCCAGAAAGGCATATACTGGAGAACCCTGTCCTCTTTTGTTTTCAGACATCTTGGCTTATAAATAGAAGATAATGGAATGCAACATCCTGCAGGAACCGTGAATAATTAGATGGCTGATGTACAAGAGCAAGTGGAGGTCAAACAGATAAACTAAAATAATGCCTGAATTTATTGGGGAAAAAAGTGACTTGGAAATGACTTCCTCTGGCTTCTTGTTTTAATGGTAGGAAAACAAAATGTATAAATCCTGAAAAGCAAAAGCTCAACTCAAGACACCAGTTCAAATCAAGAGTAATTCCATTAGAGCTAATGGAATTACGTCAGTGTAAGACCGGAGGTAAGTTCAGACCCAATTACATCTTGGCCCTGAAATGAGATTTCAATGTTGTTTGCCAGTATTTGTATTGAAGTGAGAGACCAAATGAGAGAATAATTTTGCTGTACTGGGTGATGGTCCCAAGAACCTCCGGTCTCAATAGACAAGGTACAAAAAATAAGAGAAAAGCAGAAGTTAGTTCTGTATATGACAGAATGGGGAACTGAGGCAGAGAAGAAGCCAAAATGACAATACAGAAGCAACCTGACTCATTAATGCATTTTCAAAAACAGTATTTTAAAAGGAAAAACAAATGCCTTTCTCTCTGTGGGAGCAGTGTGCACTTGGCAAGTGATATCAGTCTGGAGGAAAGCTTGTCCTTGGAGTCAATTGCGAAATAGGAAACAAAAAAAAAAAAAAAATGTGTAAAATGGGGCATCTGATGTGAAAATGTTGGATGTGTGGCTGGAAGGTAGCAGGTTTTGATGACCTGAATTTTTTGATCTTTTTATAGAGAAGAGACTAGCAGAAAACACAGGGTAGAATCATAGAATCTTAGAATGGTTTGGGGTGGAAGGTACCTTAAAGATGGAGTGGGATAGATTGAGGTTCCTCTACCCTGGCAACTTTAGTTTCAAGCTGTCTTCACTGTGTTGGCAAGCCTAGGATGCTCTTTCC
>NW_010122940.1:6230-13460 GCF_000699245.1 Pterocles gutturalis
AGGTGGACTCCACAAGCCCCCAGTAGCCCAGGTTTCTCAAAACAAGTCCTATGTTCTAAGTAGCCGAAACCCTGGATGTGGTACCACTCCTGTAACCATTTCTTGACTCACCAGATTCAACTGACCCTTTCATACCCTTTCCCTTTAATCAGGAGGATCGATGATAAAACTACCTGTGCTCAGAGTCCCTGACAACCTCTCCCAGGGCTCTCGAATCCTTCTTGATACTCCTCAGACTGCTCCCATCTGTGTCACTGGTGGCCACATGAAACAACAGCAGTGGATAATAGTCAGTGGACCATACGAGGCTTGGTAGCCTCTTGTTGACGTCCCTGATTCAAGCCCCCAGTAAGCAGCACACCTCTCTAGAGAGAGGGTCAGGAGAGCAAACAGGTGCCTCCATGCCTCTCAGAAGAGAGTTGCCTGCTACTATCACCCATCGCCTTTTCTTAGTTGTGTTGGTTGTTGCACAAGGAGCAGGTCAGGGCTGCTTCACTCAGCTCCAGCATCTCTCCTCATGCAATGGGTCTTTCCTGTTCATTCTGCAGAGTGGTGAAGCGGTTCTGCAAGGGCACCTAGGCTTTGGGGGAAGCCTCTTCCTCCTACTGGTCCTTGCCCTTGAAAGGTTCTGTTCTTCTGCATTATTGGTCCCCCTCACTTCTGTGCGTGCTGGTTGGGGGAGTTTTTGGCTGTTTGGCCATAGGCTGTGGGTCCACTGTAGACTATGCTTGGAACGAGCTATCAAACTCCTTCTTAGCCCCCCTGATGCTCTGCAGTCTTCTCACCACCTCCTGCAGTTGAGCTACCTGCTGAGGTCCTCCAGCTGGGCATACCTTCTATAGGCAGGTTCCCCACCTGTCCCTGCCCCAGGAGAAAGATCTGGGCACTTCCTACAGTCTGAGGTATGGAAACATCTCCTTTTTAAGGTTATTTCCTCATGATTTTTAAAAACCTTTTTGTTCTTCCAATCAACATCTGAAGGAATACTTATATCAGGTAGTACAATCACAATCTCAAAATTCGTCTTGTCCTGCAGGTAATGAATAGTTATTTTCTTTAACACAAGAAATATATTTTGCTGATTAGGGAACATGGAAAAAGCCAATATCTATGGAAGACATTTTGTTATGGTCAGTGCTTTCTCCTGAGCCCACAATTTTATTACTTTTTTATTATTATTACTTAACAACTGTGTGGTTTCAGAGGGACACTAAGATGCTTTGTTTTTTAACAATGGACTGAAATATGTTGAATTTCCCCCAACTATCCCATCTGCAAACAGATTTTCTCAAGAGTTCACGACAGCTGTTACTGAGCTGTTGGTCTCTCCTTAACAGACAGTGCTGCCTTAACTCTAGTAAAGTTTTTATAACCTTTAATTTACTGTCCTGGACAGTACCAGGCTGGTTGGGAAATAATAAAGGAGTCATTTTGACTTAAAAGGCTATCAATAGGAAATGGGAAACAACATGATATTTTAGTTTGATTTAATAATACAATTATGGACTTCCCTTAGCAGTGTGTGACTGTTTCATGATGGCTAATTCCCAACTACATAGAGGTAGCAACTCTTACAGATTGGACTAAAACCTGCTGGTGAGGAACTGTAGGTGTAGCTGGACAGATAAAAATTTGAGCAAGTGTTAGCTTGCCGTGGCAGGTAATGGAGCTGGAATCATGAGCCACAGGGAGTTGAAGACATGCTGCCTTTGATATTAAAAGGGGAGTTGATAAATTACTGGATTGTCTGTTTTAAAGGTTGATTCTATTTTGGTCCATGAGAGAGAGAGTAAATGAGTTGACTGGTAGATTAATTGATCTTTGTATTTTCAAGTAATTTCACTTTCTGTTTTTCAACCACTTTGCATTTAGAGAGCTACCACACCAACACTGAGAGTGTTAAAAAGGCATCTATCCAGGGAGGGGAGGTAGAAGGGAAGAGGAATATTTCTACAATATTTTTTTCTCCATTAAAAAAAAGTCCTTAAAATGACATAATGACTGGTTGAGAAGTTGAGATTGAAATCTCCTTCCCCATCAGGTTCCCTGCTACACGTGCAGACATTTGACAAGTTGATTTTGTAACATCATTGATCAAAAGCTGCTGCTGTGGATTGCTAGTTTTATTTTCTTTTCCTGGGGGGACAGTCTCCAAGACCTTTCTTTGTAGTAATCTCTGACATCTTTCAACCTCCAAAATAATTAAAATAAAGAACACTTCCAAAGTGACATTAATTTAATACGTTAATGTAAGAGTGATAATTTAATACATTAATGTAAGAGATTGATATGGAGTAAACAAATGAATCTATCTGATTCAGCAAGTTCTTTTTATGGAAGTTTTTAGGGCAGATAACATCCCTCACTGATTATTTTTTTTTTTATCTGCTGTAAGATATCTGCTGTAAAAGGGTCCCTTTCTTTAAGTCTGTTTGGTAGGGGATGTGTTTTAGAACTAAAAGTGAGATCCTGCCAGTGTGACAGAGGAGATGTGTCAGAGAAGGGCATCCAACCATCGTACCGCAAGCAAGATGTCCCTGTCTGCGTGAGCTGTCAGCTAAGTAAGTGTTCTCTTCAACAGCCACCAAAGAAAAGGTGTCCTCATTGCTGGAGAGAGGAGGTAGAGGAGACACAACATCATGCTGCACCATGTCTGCAGATGGATGAGAAGCAGGTGATAAGGACCCATCTGGGTGATGAGGAGTGCAGATTACGAGACACCTCTACAGCAGAAAATTATGTCTCACCAAAGGTGTAAAATTTGCCAAAATGTTAATGAACTGAAAATGAGATTGCCTGTGACAGCAAAGTCACAGTAACATGCTGGGTTGTGAATGGCTGCAGCTGTGTTCAGGACCACTGTGGGCTACCTTTAGTTCAGGACTGTAAGATGGGCTTAAGGACTCAGGTCTGGCAATGTGTTTGATGTAACAAAGCATAAACCCATGGTCTGATGTGGTTGCTTAGAAGAGCCTACAACCACTAAATATCCAGCTAATGTTAGGCTAATGGGATTAAACGTATGGGCAGAATATTTGTGTTTGGCAAGTGCAGCTAAAAATATCACCAGTTCTCTTAGCTGTTCCACCTAGCAATAACTTAATTTATTTTTCTTTTTTGTCGCTAATATGGGAAAGTAGATAATCAGGAAGCAGTGATCTGTTTTTTCTTTTTAAATTGCGTGATTGCTTCAGAGCTTTCCAAACATCTTGATAAACTGTTGACTGACCAGAGACAGCCCTCAGAGGCTGGAAATTCCCCTTGGACTGAAGTGTTTGGGAAAAGGGTGATAACTTCTGGGAAAAGCATCAGTTCAATTGAACTGAACAGGGCTCATCAAGTCACAAGATGGTGTTGTTTGAAAAGGTCTTCTGGATGTCATCTGGTCCAAGCCCGTGCTCAAGAGCAAGGCCAACTTTGAGCGGGCTGCTGGGGGCCTCATAGACCTTAGTTGTCACATAGACCTTAGTTGAGAAAAACGGGTTTCATTAATGTCTTATAACATACTCATGCCTTCAGCTGGCTTACTTTCACGTCTTCTAAACAGCTTTGAAGTGAGAGAACCAGAAGACATGGTACAACTTGGGGTTTGTCAGCAGCAGAACTGTTTTTGAGTGTTCTTGGTACAGGAACCCATCAGCCTGGATAACAAGAGAGCTTTAAGCATGGGAGATCTGCCTGCCTCCATTGACCAGAAATTTCTAAACCTGTGGAAGGAACAGACAGGAAGTTCTTACAGGCCCTTAAATAAAAAGAGAGCCACACTCTGTATTTTGGTATCTACAGGGTGACACAGTCCTGGGTGACAGATTAATAGATGACTGGTTTTGATGTCACATACATATGTAGTTATGATTCTGGATCTCATCTAGCATTTTTATACTGTACAATTGGACACAGTCCTGAAAATAGACCCAAGAACTGTTTTGGAATATCTGTCTGATCTGATGTCAGTGAAAGAATTAACACTGGACAGTAATGAATCCCATTTGGGATAACATCAAAATGACCTTGAATCCAGTGTGTCAGAGGTGCTCAGTCCCCAAAAAGCCAAGGGACTTAATGAATGTGGCAGTACCATCTGACAGGCAGTCCAGGATTAAAGGTGCAAGGACAGGAGATGTGTTTCTTTTCAGCATGAGAGAGTCTACTTCCTAATCTACTGAATTATCCTCACCTTTTAATTCTAATGGCTTTATTTAGACAACTATGTGATTATTAATTCAGACTGCTTAAAAGCAGTCCAGGAGTTTAGAGTTGGTATGTGCCTCCTGGTGCTCCCAAGGGACATGCCACCTGATAGATTTGAGTTGGCCGGCAAACAAGTAGGAAGGCAAAATCTCCTTCTGCTCCTTATTACTCAAGGTCTCATGTCCCTGAAGTTCTCCAGGTTTTCACTGTACTCAGTAAGTCAGTTTTCAGATGAACAAACTCTTCTGTCCATCTGGGAAAGAAAGGGGAAAAAAAAAATATATATATATATATATTTAGGATCTCTTCCCTTAGCTTCTTGCATTTCAGTCTGACCCTGTTTTGACGTAAGATCACTTTATTTTAAAAGGAAAGGTCAGTCACATGCTTCAGTAACACCTCTCCTGTAGTGTATTGGACCTTTGATGGATATTGTTGCTGTATTCATTTCAGTAACTTGTCAGCCAGATCCATGTGCACAACCTTTTGGCAGCTATTACATAAACGTAGCATACTTACTATTTCGTATGAAAGTCTGTTTTTAAGTACTGGGACTTCAAGAAAACATGTTTGGGCTGATTTGTCTGCTTTTACGGTGCACCAAGTGTGACTTCCTCTGTTTTCTTTTATTTTTGTGTCCCTACCTGCGCAAATGCAATGTGATTTTCACAACATGACCATAAATATATCATTTCCGAGCTTAGTTACATTCACAATAGCTTGCATTGAAGCAAGGTGAGAGAGAATCAGTCCCTGAAATATTTCATTCTGCACATAAGCCTCAGTTCAGGGAGAGGAGAAATATTATTGATCTTTCATCAGGTAATTTTCTTCTTTCAAGTAACTGCATTGGACTTAACAGCGGTTCTTAAGCTGAATCCATTTTCCCCCCAGAGAACAAAATTTCTGTCAGCAGCAGAGGTTTCTGATAACAGGACTTACAGCTTTCACATCTGAATGCACGGGAACAATGGGATATTTCCATTGTCCCTCACTGTAAACAGAGAATTGCTCTATCTGAGTTTATTATACGCTTGGTCAATTGCCTCCTGACAGCATAAAAAAATAGTCTTGCCTTACCTGAAACAAACCTCAGCCCCTGTTGATTTATAATGAACTTTCTCAAATATTTTATTCTGTTTGTTTATCCTTCTATTATATATTTGTGCCCCATTCTTGTTAGGGAAGTATCTCTTTGAAGTTCGATTTTTTGGGCCACCGGCAGTGCATTTTAATTGTTGCTCTCCCTCTGGGCATACACGTCCTTCTGGCCACAGCCTGAGATGTTTTGTCATGGACCATGGATGGTGATTTGCACAATTTCTGTAATAACAATGCCTTTTGGGTGCTAGTGCAAAATTTATCGCTCTACCAAATGGGGTCTTCATTCACATGGCCGCTCTTGCGGGTGTTTTATTGGCCAATAAAATGCCTCGTGTTTTTGTAATCTAACGGCTAGGCTGCTTTATGATCTGATGTCGGCTGGAGGGTGGTGGGGAAGAGCAACTTGTGGCACATTGGGAATTACACGTTATTGTCACCTGAGAGTCTGAAGGATCTTTAAATTGATGAAATGTGGGGCTGATGAGCAGAGAAGCCTCACCAGTAGGATTTCTTTGAAGATTTAGTCTCTTTTTTTTGAAACTTAATCATTCTGACAAAGAGACAGAGACATCTTTCTGCCTGCTAAATTAAAGTGTTGCCAGAAAGGTGATGTGAGGCAGAGTAAAACATAAGTTGAATGGAAAGGGCAATGAAGGAGATAGGAAGAAAAGTATTTAGAGATCAAGAACTCTGTATTTCGAGTGTATTGCACTCTGTGCAGTATAAATATATTAATTTCCCTTGTACTTCACAGCTTGCCCTTATGTTCACAAAGTTGCAGAGATGTCAGATTTAAAGAGGCATATGAAGTATATGGGAGAGAGCAATAGGTGGTAAGTAGGCTGCTGAGATCCGTTTCTCTTCCCAGAACAATTTATTTTCGTCATCTCCATGCTTTTTGGGAATGAAGTGCAATATGAAAACAAATCAAGCCAGAACAAAATATCCTGCTTTCAAGCAAACATATTTTAAAGTTGTTTTCTGTCACATATTACTTTGATTTTTTCTTTTCTTGTCTCTCTTGCTCAAAAAAAATCAGAAAAAAAATAGATATTGGCACAAGTGCCTCAAGGGAGTGTGTTCAGAAAGCACCAAAAATTACCAAATTCAACATTTATGCTTCACTTTGTACCTTAAAAGGGCTCTTTCCTCCAGGTGTCTTTCTATTTGTGTACCACTGTACTCCAAAATCCCTTCTAGGAGAGGAAGAGAAAGAGGAGAGAGCCAAAACAAGACCAAGTTGTGCAGCACTTAACAATTCTGGGTTTGCACGTGCCAGGGAGTTAATGGAGCTGGTCACAAAGGTAAAACATACCCAGTACCAGCAGAAATGCCATTAGTTAGAGAAGGGTTTCCCAACCTATGGTATGTGAAGCAGCCAGATGTCATCCTCAGAAGCAGTGGGAGGAACCATCTTGGAAAGGAGCTGTGAAGGTAACCTTTTGCTGTCTGAAGCAGCAGAAGTTTTCATCTCCCTGTTCTGGTCCCCCAGTATCATTTTACCAGGGAATCTGAGAACTACATCTCTGTCGTGGTTTGGGCATCCCGTATCAGCGGAGATGTGATCAGAGGACCAGGGTGAGAAGACCTGATATCTTGGGTGCTGGAGTCAAGCAGGTGGAGGTTGGGAGTGACCAAAGAGATGCATATATGTGAGTGCTGGAGGTGTAATGGGGCCTTGTTATGGTTTGGGGGTGTAAAGTATTCTGTAGACATCTGTTATGGTTTTTTGGGGTAGCGGGGAGGGGCGTAATGGCTCCTTAAGCAACTGCTAAGAGTTCCCCCAGCTTCCAGTCTGCTGCTGGCAGCAAGGGAGGGGTTACAGTGGTGGCTTCTCTTTTAAATGACTCTTAAGGAGTCGCCCCCCCTCCCCCCAAGCATTTGGTAAAGGGGGGGAGGGAGTGGAGGAAGGGACACCACCATCATATGGCCTTT
>NW_010122941.1:0-324 GCF_000699245.1 Pterocles gutturalis
GAGGAGGAGGGAGAGGGAAAGGGATGGAGGAGGGATGCGGGGATCGGGATGGAGGGAGTGGGGCAGGATCTGAGGAGGGATGCGGGGATGGAGGGATGGAGGGATGGAGGGATTTATTTAGGGATGCAGGAGGGACGGAGGGATGTGGGGACGGAGGGATGTGGGAAGGATACAGGGATGCAGGAGGGATGCGGGGCGGGAAGGATGCGGGGACACAGGGATGCGGGGACAGAGGGATACGGGGACGTGGGAATGCGGGGATGGAGGGATGCGGGGCCGGTGGGAGCAGGGACAGAGGGATGTGGGGACACAGGGACACAGGGA
>NW_010122942.1:0-3547 GCF_000699245.1 Pterocles gutturalis
TCCTTAGCGTTTGCTCAGTACTTTCAGGTTTGCATCGCTTTCTGCGTTCGGACATCCCTCTTGCCCCCCAAAAAATAGCCTTGCCGAGGGGGGGGGTAGTTTTGAGCGATGCTCGTAGAATACAGGTGTGCCGACCATATCGAGCGCTCCGCGTTCATACAAGGATGTAAGCTTTTGAAAGGCACAGTAAGGTTCTTTAATCCTCTGAATTTCAGCTGGCCTCCTGTTATTATCTGGCCACTGACGATGCATCTTTCAATAGCTGGTTTTGCAACGCGAGGTGATGAACTTGGGATTTTCTGCCTCATTCTTGATGCACTGGCATTCGAGCCTGCAGCTCACAGGGGTAAAGTTATCCGCTGCGGCTTCTCCTCTTGTTCAAAGCTGTTTACTTTCCACATCAGTAGCATATTTACCATTGATGTGGAAAGTACACTGCCGGTCTTTACTTTCCTCCTATTTATTTCAAAACTATTGTTACATTTACTAAACCTTTTTGCCAGATGGTCAATCACTGGAGGATAAGAAGCCACATTTACATCATTATTCTTATGATGAATGCTGTTTGGTTTTGCCATGTGGACACAAACCCGGATGTAATCACCTTATAGACATTAAAAAAAAAAATTAAGAAAAAACCAGCTAGAGTTAGGTGTACCCTTGGATGTGTGTCAGAGCTCAATGGGAACAGGCTGTTTGTTGATCTGTTCGTGCTCCAGTAGGATAAAATGGGGTCCACAGATGCATTTACTGGTGTGGTGGCTCTCTGCCTGCTCTCTGCCTCCTTGGTCCCCTCCAACTTGCAGGTGACACACAGAGGTGCTGGCAGGAAAAAGGGAGGGGGGGGGAAGCAGACAGCAGGCTTGTTTGCACAGCAGCATTGGTCATGGAGTATGCTACAGCTCCCGTTCAGCCTCTGTGGCAAGATGTCCTCTCGTCGGCAGGGAAAAGAGAGAGAAGAGAGAAAGGGTCTGGATGTGGGTGAGCCATGCTCTGCTGTGGTGTCGGGCTGTAGCCAGAGGTCACTTGGGGACACAGGGAAGTGCTTCTGAGTCAAGGAATAGGGGCATGACTGTAGATCCAAGTCTCATCTACATGTCATTGTGAGCTATTTATTGTGGGGCATGGCAACAGAAAGGCAAAAAAAAAATATTTTTTTTTTTTAATATTTTCCCCCATCATACCACTTTGAGGTCTTGCAGACTGGATTTCTCTTGGTGGTGGAAAGCTAGGTCAATCCAAGCAGCTATGACCAGGGATCTAATCCAGTCTGAGGTAAGAGACTTGAGTCCAATCATTGGTCATCATCTTTTCTTGGTGTGGGGAGCTCACCTGTTCTTTCAATAATGCCGCTTTGGTTGGTGTAAAGCTTGTTGAATCCAGGGACTAGTGTCTGGGCAAATTTTGGTCAGGGCCCATCAGAAGCTTTCAGTGTGCTGCCACACTGTAACCAGAAGCCTGGAGTGAGTGTTGAAGGATAGGAGCACAGCCTAGGGACTTCTAGGTCTGAGTCTGAGCCCTGGGGAAGAAGGGGAGAAGGAAGAGGAGCTTCCTGACAAACACAGGCACCACTTCCCAGAGGGAAGGGGCAGGCTGGGTGGGTAACCCTACTGAAGCTGCTGTGGGCTCTGGCTGTGATCTCCAACAACCAGTTTTCAACAGAGCTGGACTTTGGCTGTGATGTGCAATGTGGACCTGTGTCTCTGACTGGCACCTGTCTACCACCAGTGACTTCAGCGGACATCCATGTCTCTCTGACAGGCACCTATCTACTGCCAGGGTCTACAGAGGGAGCCCATGCAGGTGGCTTAGCACAGATGAAGTTAATGCCACCTCAAACCCACTCTGCCTGTCAGCGAGGACCCCTCAAGCAGGACTAATGTATGTGTTCATTCCCTTGTAAACCCAGTTTTATCCAGAATGCTGTAAAGTGGCCTCAGTGTGCATGAGAACCAGGTTCACGTCAGCTTCAGGGAAGTGCTCCTCTTTCCTACTCCTGATGCTGCTGCTTCTGAGGATGTTTATGTTACTAGTCTAGTTGTTACCGTCTTTCTCATCTAAAATCAAAGCAAGATGTTGAGCTTCTGATCTTATCTGTGGTGGTGTAAACCCAAAACGTCATAATGCACAGCTGAGTATTCACCCCAGGTTGAGGAGGAAGGGAAGTTGCAAGAGACACTCTTCCCCTGTGGCATTTTGTTTGTGTTGGCTGTGGTCTGCAAGGATTAAACGTTGGAAAACATCTGTGAGGCTGTGTTTCTCCCCTTATGACATTTTCAGCTTCTCGTGCAACTGCATTCCCTCTATTGTGAGCTTAACTCACACGTTTTCCAGCTTTCAGTTTTCCAGAAAACAATGGTCCCTTTTCTCCCTGTTGCTATTGTAGGAACTTCATATCCATACGAAGACATGCCTGTAACTCCCTTCAACCTCTGTCTTCCTGCCACCGTAGCTCTGGCTTTGGCTTTGCTTGCTTGGATTTCTTAGCTACTTTTAATTTGTGTAGTAGAGTGAAAGACTTGGCCTTTGCTTTGTTTCTTGTTCTCGTGATTTGGGACAAGCTATGACTTGGGAATTTTTTTGAAGTTCTTCAGACCACTGTGGGACTGACTCCTGTTCTTTTTTGTACGTATATTGATCAGATCATTGCATTAACACAGTTTTGTGCTGGGTCATTCGAGTGTGTGTGGATTTATTCCCTTGGACTGGTAAAGAAAGGTGCTCACACCTTTTTGTAAGAAACCCAGCCCTGTGGTTCATTTTTTTCTGGCAAGTCTCATTGGCACTTGGGCATAAAAACTGCATTTTGGAGGGGAGTTACTAGTAAGTGTTTAGAATAGACTATTTCAGTTGTAAGGGATGTACAACGATCATTTGATCCAACTGCCTGACCAATTCAGGGCTGAGCGGAAGTTAAAGCATGTTACTAAGGGCACTGTCCAAACACCTCTTAAACACCTGACAGACTTGGGGCATCGGCCACCTCTCTAGGAAGCCTGTTCCGGTGTTTGACCACCCTCTTGGTAAAGAAATGCTTCCCAGTGTCCAGTCTAAACCTCCCCTGGCACAACTTTGAACCATTCCCACTGTCCCAGCTTTTGGCTGGAACAGAATTAACTTTCTTCATAGCAGCTAGTGAGAGGCTGTGTTTTGGATTTGTGCTGAGGAGAAGGCTGATAACATACTGATGTTTATAGTTGCTGCCAGGACAGTCAAGGACTTTTCAGCTTCTCTGCTGTGCCAGTGTCTGCAGGTGCAGGAGAAGCTGGGAGGGAGCACAGCCCCAGTTACTAGCCTAGGATTCAACCTCAGGTTTTGGATTGAGACCCAAATTGGCCAATGGTATGTTCCATATCATGCACATCATGCCCAGTATATAGGTAAGGATCTGTCCAGAAGTTATCCCCCTTCTCTCTCTCAGGGTCAGCTCTTGCTCTCTCAGATTTTGGGACTCTCCTTGCTCCAGGATCATTGGGTGGTGAGCAGTATCACTGTGTATCGCATTTATATAGTTGTGAATTTGTATATATTACTATTATTATCATCA
>NW_010122943.1:0-20687 GCF_000699245.1 Pterocles gutturalis
TAACATTCTGTGATTCTGTGAATGAGCTGGAGGATTTGGAATTACACAGCCATAAATGGGATAGTACACAGTGTGTTGTCATGTAGGAACAATAAATATATAGTAACATAATATACAAAAATGTTAATGATTATGTATATAATGTATAAAATTATAAAAATGAGGCTTGTCAGTTAGAAATGGAAAGATGTGAAAGACTGGAGTATATCCATTGATAAAATGGCGATTTTAAAACTTTAATGCTGTGTGGTCAGGAAACACACAGATTTGGAGAATTCTGGTTAAGGATGTTTAAAAAAAAAAAGCCTTCATTTGGGACAGATGTGAGGAAGGGCTGCTACAGTGGTCTGGGAAGTGAATTCTCTCTCCTGTGTCATAAAGGGAGGCAAAATTGGCTTACATTTTTCAGCTAACAGGCTGAGGGGACACGTGTTGTATCTCTGTACTTGTGCTTGTCCCTCAGTATTGAAAAAGGAAGAAAACAGTTTAAAATTTTAAAGACAAGGAAAAAGAGTAAGTCAGTGTAAACTGACAAATAATAAATACAAACTGTAGATTAGTCTTAATCAGCTCTTAATCTTAAATTGGTTCCTAATCAAAATAGGAGTGGGGTTCTGGAGCAGCCTTGTAATCAGAGTGGTGGCTTTGAGAAGTTCTCAGGAGTTACTTATTTGGTGATTGGATTCTGTTATGTAGTTGCTTAAAATAGCGGGAACAGGACTTAGTAGGACCTTCAGTCCTGTGATCTTAACTATCCAATTGAGGCACATTCTGTGTCTGAACCACTGCTACCTAAATTGTTTTGGATATTACTTGAAATGAGCATTTTCCCCATGAAAGCAGATAAAACTCATCAAATTAAAAGGGTGTGCTTGTTATCTTAATACACACTGAAAACTGGTTTTGGTTTTAAGTGGAAGGCCTAAAGAGAGGTAATCTAGACTTTGCAGAACCCCCTGGAGAAACATTTCTTCACGTAGGTAAAATAGTGAAAAAGCTGGGTTTTGATTTGTTGTTGTTTGCTTTTGGTTGTTTGACTCATCCCATTGCTGTGTGCTATTCAAAAACTTGTTCTGCTCAGTCATGTGGAGACAGGAAAAATAAATACTCAACCTGAGCTGGAGTAAAACAGGACAAATTGCCATGACCTTGGGGAATTCCAGCAGGAAAGGAGGTGCTTGCGGGCTCTAGAAATGTGCGAAATAATTACTCCGTAAAGATATTCCATGTGTGGGTACGGATAGTCTGGTGGGACAGATTTAACACTTACAGAAGGTTTTAAACTCTTTTGATGCTGAAATATGTTTGAACCCCTTCTTGAACCTGCTTCACGTTACAAACTCATGTCGGCAGCTGTATAACCGTGCCATGCTGCTAACGCCTGTTTCCCTGGGCTCCTCTGGATTGGTCATTCCTTCATAAGGAACCAAAGAGTCTGTCACTGGTAATCCGTTCCTGGGCAGCTTTTCTGCATTTGCCAAGTGATGAAGGTCCATCACACATGCCTCTTACTAGAACCTAGCAAAGGTACTTTCTCATTATCTCAGTGCAGTCTTTCAATAAACCCTTTTTCTGTTCATTATAATAGTGGTATAGTTTATAAACTCCTGTGTTAAACAAAATTGACCTTTTTAATCACAAAGTGTGTTTTGATGGTGCTTGTTTGACCCTAGAAGAATAGCAAGATAAAAATTGTCATCCAGAATCGAATACATCGCCTGTCTGGTCCTGTCTGCTGCTACTGGCAGTGGTGACAGACTTGATGGTTCAGAAGAGGTGCCGGGAGCATTCAGGAATACCTCACCTGACCTGTCCGTGGATGTTCTTACTGGTGTAAATGTCTAGTTTAAAAAGCAATGGTTATGTCTCTTGGGCTCAGTACCTTGCAGGAATTTCTGCAGGTTAATTTTGCTCTTTGTAGCTTGATTGGTTGAATTCCTTCACTCTGTTATAAATGCCCTGCTCTTGCGTTTTATGGACTCTCCCCTTGTTCTTGAAGTCTGAGCACTGGACATGGCCTTCTTATATGTGGTTTTTAACTCTTGCACCTTTTCAAGCTTAGTTTGTCATCTTGGGCATTTACAGCTTCCTATTTGTAGGCCTTTTTGGATGTACTTTCATTTTATTCCTAGATGAGTGAAGAACAGTAGCCAGGAGCAGACCATGGCAGAGACTTCTTCAATATATTGTCAGAAATTCTTTGTTATTTTTCTAATTGATTCTTCATGTTGCTTAAAAAAAAAATAGGCTGACATTGTCTTTGCATAATTGTGCAATTATTTTCATTGAGCTGTCTGCACAAGGCTCAGCTCCTGAGTTATGTTTAGTTTAGGAGCAGATGTGTGCTTGACTGTTCGTCACTTTTTGAGCTTTCATCTCCTGCCTTGTTGCTCATTCATGTTTTTGAGGTTCCTGTGTACTTTCTGGTACTGTCAACTGCCCTAAATAAAACTTGTAATGATCCTTTCCCTCCCGTTCCAGATCTTAAGTGCAAACGTTATGCAGGATCTGCACAGTATCTCTGCTCACTCTGGTTGCAAGGGCTTTTCCCTTTCTCAAAATGTGTAATTATACATCTGACCCCTTCCTTTTTTTCTGAGTTTGGTATCAGTATTTCAGCTCTCCGTTCAGAGGTGATGTTTCTGTTCTCCACCCATGACTGACAAATACTCGTCATAATTTTGGGTACAAGACTGCCCACTTCTTTTTGAATATCTTTTTGAGTTCTGTTATTTAGTGACATGTAGTCTAGTACATAAATGTTTGGCTGGTTAGTTCTTAGTGTATCACAGTTACCAAGTGACTAGCATGTTACTTCCACTAATTATTAGTTCAGTTAATTCTTTTCAGTTTAGCTGCAGCTCTTGTGGGGAGTTTCTCTGCAGCAGCAGCCGTTGGAAGGGGACAGCAGTTGTGACACAAGCATACGTCACTCTGGAGCTACGTCAGACATCGCTGGTACTTAACTCCTGTTTCCATAGGTCAGTGATGTTTAGTTTACGGGTTTATTGAAGGGACAGCTTTCTTGACGTGTGGTCTGTGGCAGTGCCGTACCTCGCACCCGGTCATTGTCTGCATGCAGGTAATTTACCTTCTCTCCTCTACCCTTGCTCTCCTGCGTGGCTTTTTTCCAGCCCAGCAGTGGGGCAGGCTGCGTGACCGCCTGAGGCTTCTTGTTATCACAGCTTGGTTTTTAAGATCATTCCTGCAGAATCTTCCAATTTTCTCTTGGATTTTTCTATTTGTATTTGACTTTATTTTTCTGCATTAGGTCCTTCTTACTGGCTTCGGTTTCACGGGGTTCATACTTCCCAAACAGGAGTTTGAGCTGTGGGCTGGGGGGTCGGACGTTGCCTCTGGCTGGGATGGACGTGTGTCCTGGTGCTGTTCTGCACTTCAGTGAATTCAGTTGCAAGCTCAACTTAAACATCCTCATTTTTTTACTTATTGGTCAGAAAGACTTTAAATTACTTCCTTTCAGGCCTCCTTTCTAAAGCTGTGTGTTATGCTGCTACTTTTTAATTACTTCTTTTCTCAGGGGTAATTATCTGTATTGTGAGCTTTAGTAGCTTATTTCTGAGTTATTTATGCTGAATCCAAAATAGCTAATTTGCTTACGTTTACTATATTTATTGTTTTGGAGCAAAATTGCTTAGGGGTCAAGAAAGGGTTTCTTTAAACTCGAGTCCCATTAGGATATCAGACTGATTTATTGATTTATTTATTTCTTTTTTATGGGCAGCTGGAGTTTCCCAGTATTTTTGCCTCCAGACTTAATTGACTCTCATCAGCTGGCCGCTTGCTAACCTCTTCCTGGCCGGTGTGCCGCCAGCACAGCATCTCCTGCGCTGGAGTTGTTAGGAGGTATGCTCGTTAGTCCGAGAGACACGTTCACAGAGAGTTGTCTGTAGGTGATGGAGTCACAGAATGTGCATTAATGCGATGCTTTAAGTCGTAAAGGAAAAGAATTGGCAATGACTGTGAACTTAATGAATTGCAAAAGAAGAACGACAGAAGATTTCATTTTTTCCAGTTGCCTTCCTCATAGCTTTGCTAGCCTAAGGAATTACTAAATTTAGAGCTGACCTTCTTAATAAATGTACCAGAACTATCACAAGCAAAGACATTCAGGAGATGTTGGTGTTGAATATGTCAGGGCATGGTTAGCCCTTCTTGAACTTTCATGACATTAGTCTTTGAGAAATGAATGGCTGGCTGTTCTTCGCTGTTCTGTAGGTCTAACTTCTGCTCCCATGGGATGTTATGTTTTAAATAGGACAAAAAAATACAGGATGTTTTTTGGCATTAAGATTTCTTTCAACTGCATCAGGTAGGATCAGTGGTAGATTTGGTTTTTTTGAGTGAGTGACGTTGCAAAAATTGCCAGTTAAAACTGGTATTTTCAGGAGTACTGGTAGTGTTGGGTGTATTTGTGTTTGTTTATAACTGGCATATGTAACTTGTCAAAATAGATGTAGTTTGTTCAGAATATCTGTCTTTAACACAGGAACAGGCTTACCCAGTTGGAGTTGTGTTTTCTACTGCCTAGAAAACTTGAAAGATTGGAGAAATACTCTGAAATACAGAAAGCTGTTTCCATTTTGTTTTAAATGGAAAGCACAGGATGGTTGGTGCACTGTTGGCTCTACTGCTAGTGTTGATCATCCTAACAAATACTTACACCCAGCCCAGAAAAACATCTCCTGGGCTTGTCAACGGAGCTTTGGGAAACTTAGCTTTCTGACCCTTTTGCTAGTGACATTCCTGGAAAGTAAACATCCAAGCAGAACAGCTCAGCAGGATCAGAAAGTGTGCCGGGGTAAGTAATTCAGGGAGCTGATGATGGACATTTTAGTGTCAGAATCTTGAGAGGAAATCAAAGTAAGCCACACAGTCTACAAGTGCATGTATAAGAGAAATGCAGGCGGTACTCTGACATAAAAGTGTCTTCCTGAGGCTATTCTGTGAAGAAGTCTAATACAAGAAAAAATACAGGTAGAGAAGCAGAGAAAGAAGGAAAGAAAAACAAAATATGGAAAGCGTTTTTTCTAGGATAGAACCATTCCTCAAAAATCTTTTTTAAAAAGGAATTGAAAAAGGAATCTTACTGATGGGCTTGCTCTTTGTCAGATGAAGAAAAATGTTCCATGTTGGGGAAGAGAAGCCTGTTTGAACAGAGGTGCTCACCCAGACAAAAAGCTGCCAGAATTCACCACAATATCCAGGTGCAGGTTCATCTTATCCTTACAGTCGATTCCTTCTAGAAATACATAGATGAAGGAATGTGGAAGATATAAAAGGGACAGCATTTGATGAGCATTCTTTGCTGTAAACTTCTGCTACGGAGGATCTCGGTTCATGTGCAGTAAGCAGGACAGTTGTACCCTGGTGTTACACAGGTCTGCGTGGGGCTGCACCCCACAGAACCTGCTCCTTACTGTCCAGCAGGGCTGTACGATCTCCCCTCTTCACGCTTTGGCAGCAGAAGGAGCTCCTGACTCAGAGACGGGGCATTCTTGTCTTTTCCCTTCCCCTGGGGACGGGCAGAAAGCAGAGGAGCATCTCGTGTGCGTAAGCTCGGGACGGAAAAGCAGAGTAGGAAAGAGCGATGTCTCAGTGGGGCTTCCCGTGGTCCGCAGTTACCTTCCACGTGTAGTTTTCTCAACCCATTCCAGGTGTCTTTGTTCTGCCTGTAGTTGGCACTATTTCGGGTGGGTTCCTTTTTTAATCAATTTTGTGACAGCATTTGGGATTTTTTTCCTGAACATTAAACATTTTTCTGACAGTCTCTTGTAGAATGCCATTCATCTGCACCTCCCCTTTCCTTAATGACAGGCAGTCCTAGTGGATCCAGCGTGGAGAACAAGCGTACCAAAAAGAATGAATTTAAGATAATGAAGAGAAAGGCAAGTTCATGACTTTGTCAGCATTTTTTCATCTGAGCTGCAGCTCACTGCTAACTGGTGAAAGTAAGTTAGCAGGATCCCGAGGGAGATGTTGCCGAGTGCCTCTTGCACCTTTTGCTGGGTACAGGAGAAGCTAAATGCCACTTGCTGCATCTTCAGGTTTTTCTTGTCTCATTTCTGGGATTTTTTTTTTCCCTCTTAACTATGACTCCAGGAAGATTTCCAAATTGCAGAACCAGGAGGAGAAAAAGTACCAACTTGCTCGCTTGGTGGGAGAGGCTTACCCAAGTAGTCTGCGGTATGTGGTTTCACATGAATCAAGTGACTGAAATTGCTGTCCCTTTCGGGAGGTTTGAAGATGCTGATAGACTTTCCATTGTGATTGTCACCTACAGTACGACTGTCTTGATACCAGCTGCCGTGGTGCAATTGAGCACGGACGGGAAGCTGATTTTTAGCTGTTTCAGGAAACAGCCGCCTTCTGCTGTGAGCAGAAAGTGACTCCTCTTCCATGCGTGCAGTGTGTGTTAAGGCACTTGAGAGATGCTCTGCTTTTGTCAGAGCAGCAAAAAGAGTCGACTGGGTGGGCCAGAGTGTAGGTTAAGAGAGGTTTTAAGGAACATCCACAGCACCTGGTGAGTTGCCAGGACATTTTTTTTTGAATGGGGAAGCAATAAAACCCATGGTATATAGTTTTGACAAGCTTGCTGGAAGGAGAAGTTGGGCACAGTGATCAAGAACGTACTTGTCACAATAACCGTGAAGCAGCTGACCAACGTGTGTCCCTGTGTTTGCTGAGATCTGCACAGAGGTGGACAGCAGACAATCCTGGATCCAGCCTGGCTGCAAATCCCCTGAATTTCGGATCACCCAACAGAACAACTGTCTGTGCCCTCGGAGAAAGGACCCACTGACTCGGGTCCTGTTGTGCAGCAGGCTGGCCAGCGCCTGGCTTTTGATGGTGATGGGCAGCTCATACGTGCTGATATTTTTGGTTTGTGTGCTAGAAAACTCTTTATTTAAAAGCTTTTTTTTTTTTTTCAGTGAAAATGCATGAAATAGCGAGTGCTTCACATTTCATGTAAAAGCAGCAACTTGCATTCTATAATTTTACTTACTTTTTTTACCTTACATGCTTTTATTCAGAGTCTGTCAGAAATGGGGAGTGATTTGTCTGCTACTTCCAGAAAAATTGTGATTTCAGGTCAAGCATTCAGAATGCTATACAGAAATTTTAAAAAGTCAGTATTTTAAGCTTTCTTACCATCTAATCATTCTTTAAGCCTTTTTTTACCATCCGGGTTTCACTTCAGGCATAGTTGTAAGTAAAATAAAAAAGAAAGTCAGTTCTTCCAATTGTTCCAGTTTACCATATTTATGACAGTGATGGAAATTTTCAGTGTCAGCTGGAAGCCATTCAGGAAATTTTTAATAGTGTGTTGAGAGGATAATTTAATCTCAGCTTCATACACTCCCCAGATCTGACCCATATGCAAGTAAGAGAATATCCCTTTTCCCTCTTTCGGCAGTTGCGTGGTGACATTCATTCCCCATCTGTGTGATGCTCTTGCATTAGATTGTGCCAGAGGAAATTACACTAAAATTTACCAACTGTTTGCACTACATGCAATGCAGATGCTTTAAAAAATGTATATCTAAATATCAGTTTCCAAATGAAGCTATATTGTGGTGGGCTGTTGTTTCTTGGTGGTGGTTTTTCGGGGTGGAGGGTTTTTGGTTGCTTTTTCCCCTCCCTCTGACTCTGAGTAAGAAGAACTTCGAAGGACCAGTAGTTTTCTGTGTTGGATATTTACTCTATAGTCTTTGCTCTTACAGCATGCAGCTCTAAAGATCAC
Organism: Pterocles gutturalis; assembly: GCF_000699245.1. NCBI lineage: Eukaryota > Metazoa > Chordata > Aves > Pterocliformes > Pteroclidae > Pterocles > Pterocles gutturalis. The sequence goes on from NW_010122943.1 coordinate 7,763, forward strand.
AGGTGTTGTCACTGGTCTCCTGGTTTGTTTATTTTTAAACTGTTGTGTATATTCTGTCAGGGAAAAATATGGAGTGTACCTACATTTGAATCTAAAGATAAGTTTTTATAGGTTTTAACATGCTAGGTGTATCGTAGAGCAGATGACTATTACACAGAACAAGATTTAATTCTCAAATTGTGAATCATTTTTTGTTTATAATTCAGGAATTGAGGACAGCATTCCTATTGGCCCCATTAGCCATCGTAGGAGTCTGTAGTGTGCCTCTTGGTACCCCGTGAGATGGAGAGAGACACAGGATGATGGATGCATACATCTGTGGCTTCCATTTTGTGCTCACCTGGCAGTTGTTTAACTCTGGTTGTAATATTCTTGTGTACAGAAGCTGAAGGATGTTGCGTATGTTGATTCCGTGAAACTTCACTTGCATGGACAGAGCGAGCTGCTTTCCAATGCTAAGCGTCTACAAGCAAGCCTGCATTGCAATTGTCACATTTTGGTTTCTGCAAACTTTTGAACCTTCTTAAGGAACTGTGGATGCTTTGATGCATCTCGTGGTTAGTGTAACTGAATACCTTCTGGTCACCGGCACTCTCACCGAGTTGGTCTGGATGTGAACTTGAGGAGTGACGTGAGGGATAGGTGGGAATCCGAGTGAGCATGTTCGCCTCTCCTTTGCAGGGAGGGCCGAGTACATCCTCCTCTTAGTGCATCGGATTATTGCATGAAAACAGTTACCCATGACACTGACAGCTGTCAGGTATTTTACTGGGGACAGATTTTAATTTTTCTGAGGTTTCTGTAGCATAAGGCTTGCATATGCACTTTAAATATGGGAGCTGACCACTTAGAGCTTTGCTTGTTCTGCTCCGCAGGATCCCGGGGGATGTTAGTCACAGGGGTGGGTCTTACTTCAGCTTGAGATGACCTGGCAGGGAGGCAGAAAACTCGGAAGAGAACAGGTCTTACCCCGTCCTCATCTTCAGCTTCCTTGTGTCAGTGGTTCAAGGTCTGTGTGTGTACGTTTAATATCGCCATAATTACAGGGAGTGTGACATCTTACTGATTCATAGACTTGTGTGGATGTATGTGTGCAGTTTCTACAAACTGGTCGTTGTTCAGATTAAAGTATTTTGATAAAACATTTTGACCTGTAAATGGTGTAATTTACACTGGCACTGATAGCCACAAACTAATGTAATTAGTGCAGCCTACTATATGGGCTAGAGTTGGTCCAGCCTTGTGCTTTGGTCATTCTCTGTTTTGTTTTGAGTGTTTTTCATACTCCTACATCACCTTGTTGGTTACGAGTGGAACTGATCTAAGTACCAGTAGCTGTGCTTATGCAGTGCAATGTTCTCTTTTTGTGTGAATGACAACTAGGAAAAAACATGGAATTTATTTTATCTAATTTTAGTAGCCTGCAGGGTGGCTTGTAGGTAGACTGCCTCTTAGCCAGCAGAGGGATGGGCGCAGCGGAGGGTGCCGGATACACCCTGTTTGGGGTGCCACAGCCGGACCCGGCCACCTGATCTGAGCTGTCTGAGGTGAGATGATCAGCCTGGTCCCCTGGGAACAATTGTGTTCAACAGCACAGCCGCACCGATCCCAAAAGCCTGTAGGAGTGAGACTGCATTGATGGAACAATGTAAAATACGTAAGTGCAACTTGACCGTAATTTAGAAAACTGATGGCCTGCTGGTACGTGATTTAATTTTCAGTGCAGTTTAGTTGCAGGGTTGGGTTTTTTTTTTTTATCTTAAGGCTCCTCTGTATTTTTAATACATTTAACATAGTGCAATAACCACCTTGCGTGCCACTTCTCCTAACTCTGCTTCCATTTCCCCGCAGTGCCCAGGTGTCGGTACTGCAGGGCAGGAGGCAGAGCATCTCGGCTGCTGGCACTGCGGGGCTTTGGCAGGCAGAGCGCGTTGTCTGGGTACAGAGACAACTGAGGGAATTTAATATTGTAGCATCCATAAAAAACAGGAACACTTTATTAAGTGAGACTGTGTAAAGCTTTCTTATGGATGGAATTTACATTAATGCGGTTTATTGTTCTGTCTCAGCAGATCAAATGATAAGCGTAGTGTCACATACACGTTTGTGACTGTTCTGTTAAGTAGGTTTTAATACTTTAATGTTTTTATTCTCATGCATTTCAAAGGACCAATTATTTCTAAGAATAAAGATAATTAAATTTGTCTCGATGCTCTCAGGATTAAAGGGGGAAAAGTTGTATTTTAAGGTGTATGGTAACAGCTGAGGAATTCTGCTCTGATTTGTCATTTGAAGCCCAGCGGCGTGGTCACCAGTCCCGTACCCACTGCTGCGTGTATTGCCAGGGAGCCTGGTAAGAGTTTTAGCAGCGGTGAAAAGTGTTGCCTGTTGATGACGTTCCAGAGGCACACTCAGAAATGGTGCCAAGAATGAGTCTGGTGGCTGGTTTGGCACCAGGGGTAAGTGGGGAGGGGGAGAAAGCCGTAATCCATCTCAGCTGCGTGCGCGCAGGGTTTTCTCCTGGCTCGGGCTCCCGCACGCACGCTGGCTCGCGGGGACATGTGACTTTTGGCCATATTAGCAGGTTTATCCAAGCCTAGCCCCTCTGACTAACAGATGTAGGGGAAAGGGCATTCTGGGATTGCAGCAGTTGCTTTTGAACAACAATGTCCTTTTTGTAAGAATCTGATGCTTCTTAAAAGATGGAACATGACATCATTACCGTCGATCCAAGAAGCATTCCTTCAATAATACTGAGTGTGCTCTGGTTATCAGCTCCCTTCCCCCAGCTCCTTTCTCTCGCTTTTTCTGACTGATGCTTTTTGTCTATTGTTTCGTCGGGGGCTGTAAATGTGAAACAGTTGTCTTTCAGTGTTATGTGCTTGTTAGAGCTGGAATCAAGTGGGATATTGTTGGCTTATTTGAAAGAAAGAAAAATAACAAAAAAACCAACTTTTCTTCCAGTCTTCATAAATGTAGTGCGCTTCAGGTCCGGGATGAATTGAAGCTAATTATTTCCCTTCCCACACGGTATTAGTTACTGCGTTACGCAACAGAAGGTGGAGATATCGCAGTCCCATGCCCCTGCATCTCACCCGGCTTCGCCGGCAGCGGGGTATGGCGGTGCTGATGCTGTCTGCTGCGAAGGTTCCTGTAATGATCCTGCATCGATACGAAATGCGTGTGTGCATGTTCATGAGTGCGGTACAGCAGAGTTGTGAACAGCTGCAGATTTTCTCTGTGCATATACTTTTTTTCTGTTTTTACACATGGTCCACCGCTGGGACTTGAATGTCGTTTTTTCCTTGGTCCCTGAGGGCGGGCTATCATGGAAACGCGTTGGGTTGCTTTATAAATCTTTCTGAATGCTGACTGCTTGGAGGAAAGCTATGAAAATGCTGGATTTTGCTTCCCTTCCCAGCATTCTCTCTCCCACGCATGTCTTCATCAGAAAAACTGGAGACTCTTGCAGACTTTACAGCTAGGTATGTCTTGGCTGTCTCTCGCACAATCGTGCTCTCCTTGTAGTGATGCTGGCAGTTATTTTGAACTAACAGGGAGCAGGCAGGCTTTGGCACTTTCACATGCTGCAACTGCCTAGAGAAGAGCACCACTGAGCACGAACATGCTGGTGTATGTCTTTTTCCATCCTTGTAGGAATTGCTCCACAGGGAGGGGAAGACAAATGATTCATTGATGGTCTAGAGCCTTGGAGAAAGGTAGAGTTTAGTGTCCAGAAAAAGAGGAAAAAATGGACAGGGTTGGAACCTTCTGATCCATTGGTTAAACTCAGGTTTGTTGTCCTTTTTTTTTCCCCATTATGAAAATGTAAAACTTTTTTTTTAAAAAAACAACTGTGAGATATGAAATATGAATTAAAAAAGCACAAGTCTTGTCCACACAGGGACTTTTGGAAAGAAGTGAGCTGTGTGATTAGCTGTTTGCCAGTGACACAGAATTGTTTTTATTGGTGACAATTTACAGGGAATTGAGAGGAAATCCCAATACTCAGGGCTTTCCTTTAGGAGGAAAAAAAAAACCCAAAACATTTTACTTGTAATGGTTGTTTGGCTTCACCTGTTGTAAAGACACAGCAAGATTTTATCACAGCTTGAACGTATCCTTGCATTCTAGCGAGATTCCAAGACATGAGTGAATGAAAGCAAGTGCACGGTGTGAGCAGAAAAGGTTTTGTGCGTTCCCAACAGTGTCTGAAGTTGCAGGTTCCTCTGAAGAAAGTGTTTGCCAATGGGCTATTGCAGAAGGCTGCACCATGTGCTGTCACTATTCAAATGTGTGTTTGCATCTGCTGAAGCAGAGCAGAAAGACTTGGGTCGTGTGTGCAGGTGGGTGTCTGCTGTTCTGGGTCCTGTTTCTCGAAAGAAGGGGCTTGCGAGTAAGACTCTGAAGAGCAGGTGCTTTAAGATAGAGATCATGAGTAAAACCAAAAATGACCATAACATATTTGGTTGTGGAAGCAGAAGCTTTAGCGAGGTCTCCGCATGCATGCTGAAATGAGTAAAAATTGATCACTGGCTGCTTCCTAACTGGGGTACAATTGCAGAAGAAAAAATACTGAGCTGAACTTAAAATAATGTAAGTGCAGATTGGTAAATGGCAGCGGTGGTTCACACACGTAATCCTTGTACCATGTATTTTGTCTTGCAGCGGCCGTGATATAGATATGCAGTTGTGTAGTTGTGTAGCGTGTGTAACTCTTCAGGGGGCGATTGTCAGGGTGATATGGGATCACTGGTGACAAACTGGTTATTGCCGTAAGTCAGAGAGACTGCTCTGCAGGTGACTGAGCAGGTGCTGGAGCAAGGAATATGTCTCATTTTGTGTTTTGATGTTTGTTTCTGTTCTGTAGAAATGGCTTGACTGCTGTCCCTGCAGGACTCTGACGTTATCCCAGCAGATAGGTTGCGTTGCTTTGTTCTGGAAGAAGGGGAAGCTGCTCCGCTCTAGTTTTGTTCCTGGCTCTTTGAGAAGATAATCAGTGAAGGATTGCAATCTTTTTCTTGCAGTAATCCATGCTGAAGAGGCTCCATTCATACAGATGAACCAAGGGTTGAGGCAGCACTTTAAACCCAGATAGTCGGTCGGCTAACTGCCCAGCAGGATGCCATCAACCAGCCGAGCGGGCAGCCTGAAGGACCCAGAAATTGCGGAGCTCTTCTTCAAAGAAGATCCAGAAAAGCTCTTCACAGATCTCCGAGAGATTGGCCATGGAAGCTTCGGAGCAGTTTATTTTGTAAGTACCTTCATGACTTGTGAATTTTAGCTGTGTCTCTTTTTGTCGTTCAACTGTGGACGCAGGGCTTTTTGAATGTATTCAGGAAAAGAAACTACTGTGAGTCATGGTGTTGAGGGCAGGGATGTTCCCTTGTGCGTCTGTCCGGTCTCAGTCCATTCACGGACTCACAGTATCTGTAAGGTGTTTGCGTACAAACCAAAAAGAAAGACTAAATGTGGCCCTTGCACGGAGCTTTTAGGTGCATCGTTATGCTGCAAGCAGGGATTTATCTGCAAATTAAAAGATGGACTTCTGCTCCATCGATTCTGACTGGCAGTGCAGCTCTCTTGGTCTGATCATCTCCTTATCTCTCCTCCCTTGAGAGAAATGGAGTTCTCTCTCCCTTTGTGCATACCCCCAGGCTTCCTTAAAGCCATTCCTTGGGTTTGACACCTGCATGCTGGTGCTTTTGTTGTCATTTGTCCTGTCACATCCTTCCTACTGCAGGCAAGAATCCCAGTGTTCATCTGCATAAAACTTATTTGACGTGAACGTCTGGACAGCAGAATTTTTCCCAGGTTGCTTCTGTAGCTCAGCCAGAGGTGGGATGTCTCATGGTAACCTCATTTGCAGGTTGTTGTGTGTTAACCAAAGTGCATACTGTGAGACCTTAATTTAAAAAACATTTTTCTCAGAAAACCTTCTCACATTTATAATTGTAGGAGGTGTGGCCAAACCTGCCAATTTTCCTTCAGAAAACCATTTGTGTCAGTATTTTATGAGATGCCTATTCATTGTTAATAATTGCAGCAGACCATGTTGGGAACCTTCCAGCACAAATTTAATGCAGCACAGATGAACTAATTAGGAAAAGCTTCTTAATTTTGTTCCCTGCTTAGAACTATGAGCTGCCACTGTCTGGGAACAGATCTGGGGGAGGAAGTGTTTTCTCACGAAACAGGCTCACCTGCGGCCTTTCCTTCGTCTCATTTACTCCGCTTGGTTAAGGAGTGGATGTCAGAGAAGACAAATCTCCCTTCCTGCTATGTGGAAATACTATTGAAGTTTTTCAGGAATGCTGTATCTTCTAGAGGCGTGCGCGAACCACACGGGTATGGAAACCCAGCGTACGGCCAGGGGTGACCTGTGAGCTGTGTGCCAGCAGCGTTCCCAAACGTCAGGAGAAGCTGCCGTCGTGGCATTCGTAGGCTGCCTGAACTTTGCAGTGGTGGTTAGGGCTCATTGCCTGTTACCAGCTCCTTCTGCAGGGAGATAGAAAGAGGTCATTAATTTCCAGGCCCTTCTTTCTCTCTTTTCCCCACCATTTTAGACTAGCAAGTCATTACGGGTTGGTATTTGTTCACTAAGGAGTGCGGTTACTAGACCGTGTTTGGATCACGCTTCTTTGACATAAAGTACCTCTAATTTGACACTTGGGGGAAAAAAAAAAAAAAGCGTAAACAGTGCATCGCACTACTCCAACTCATTTGGGGGCTTTTTTTTTTTGTCAAGAAGGAGTGAGTTTCCAACAAGGAAGATATGCTGATGCTATTTCTGTGTTACCAAGTTTCGACTTTAGGTTTTGTGTTGTGTTATGGTATCTTTTTACTAGCAGCAGGTCTAAAATCTTGAAACTGAACCTGTTTCATTTAATGTACCCTGTACCTCAAACAGAAGCCCAAAAGATGAGAAAGGCAACATGGAAAGAGAAATTTAGTGTAAATTAAATAAGCATAAAGAACTAAGGTAGAGGAGTGTATGTCTTGGGTCCTTTATGCCTCTGTAAAGCTAGGGAAAAAACTTCCCTTAAGTTTCTTTAATAGGATTTTGATTCTGCTAATGCAAGCAATTAAACTTTCTCTAATCAATATGATATTGGATTGTAGTTAATAATTGCTTGAAAGCATATTATCAAAGCTGGTGACATACTCCACCTTTTCTTTGCTCGTGCTTTGCTTGTATCACTGCTGAAGTTATTCTGGTCACCAGATGTTGACCCTTTGTATGGAGTTTTTGGAGGAAAGCAAGATCTGTGCGTATAAATGTCTGCCATAAAACAAGCCTCGTTCATGTGGATTGTTTAAGTTAGCTGGCCTTGTAACATCTTCATGGCTTTTGTCCAGGAACCGGCTTTTTTCAATTATTCAAGATCACAAGGAAACTAAAAAAGCAAATGAAAGTCCACGACTGTAACATTCCTGGGGTGTCAGCGGCGATGGTGCTCTCGCTCTCTGCCTCCCCGTAGCAGGGAGGGGCTGGAGGTGTTGGACAAACGCAACCAGGAGCTGCTTGCTTGGGTTTTCTGATACAGAGCATCCCTACCACCAGTCTGCTTTTGTTGCATACAGCCTGGACCAAAAATGTTGATGATAAATAAATGTGTGAATAATTAACAAGTAGAAAAAAAATCCATGTAATCCTGAACTTCCCCCTGCCTTTTTTAAAATGCAGTTCAGTCTTTCGTTGATAGTTGGACCTGCCTTTCTTCCCTTTTAGCAGTGATCTTGAGGAGGGGTGGTAGTATTTATCTTTTGTGATAACTGGCTAAGTGCGTTCACTCTTCTCTCTTTGTTTCAGTTACATCCTGCAGTGGCAGAAAGTTTCTTTTTCATAATTGATGTGAATTTTGCTGGTTCACCTCATGGTTTTAGTTTCTTAGAAACTGCAAGTCTAGCACCTCTGAATCATTTTGGTATTATCCTTACCCTACTCCCTGCTCTGCAGTGTAATAATAGCTTTCACTTGACACAGGAAACCTACTACACTGGAACACTGCAGATGGAGGAGAAGAATAACCCACTCTCTTTTGTTAGAGCTCTGTTCCTTCTGCTCTACTCTAGTATTTTGCTTGCCTTTTTTATTGCAGTTTTTCACTGATTGGAATGTTTCAGAGATTGTCTCTAATTAGTAAAGGTCTAGGAGGTAGAATTTTATTCTTCCATTTTTGTCTCCAAAAACCAAAGATAGTCATGTCCCCCCAACCTTAGAGGTACTGAAATCTCAGCGAGACAGTAGGAAGGATCCTCTCAAACAGAAAGAAAACTAAAAATAGTATTGGTTCAAACTTAGCATAACTGGTTGAAATAAAGACTGACAGGGAATTCTAGGGATCTCTTTAATGAACAGCAGAATTAAAACATGACTGAAAAACCTTTTTACAAAAGGCAGAGTCCCAGTGCTTTATTAATCCATGTTCTGATAGGCTGTGCCTGATAGTACAGATATATTAAAAACCAGCATTTTCGTCAGTCATCAGTGCATGCTGTGGTGTACATTATTTTGGCTTTATATCCAAGTTGATTATTCTTATCGGAGAGACTCGGAGGTCTTTTCCTCCACCCCTGCCCCATGCCACTGACGTGCTTAACAGAGGAGAGGCTGGGATCCTGTCCGGAGCCGTCCTTCCTGCGAGGTGCAGCAGCACTGCCTCTTCTCCTGCCAGGGTGAACGAGCCATGGCTTTGGCGCTGAATGAACCTAAACTTCTTGTCTCCTCTTACCTTGGGTTGTTGCTGTCTGAATTCAGGAAGTCTGCCTTTGAAGTGTGAAAAGCCATAAAACCATGTGCATTTATTGTGCAGTGTCAATAATAATAATATTGGACTGAGCAAGTGGAGTTCCGAATGGGAATCTGAGGATGGGTCGCTTCCATCGCTGCCATCTCTCTCTGTCATCGGCCTTCTGTTAAGACACAATAGCTAATTTGTGGGAGCTCTGGGGAGAAAACTGCCGGTGTCTGGAGCGGGTATCTCCTGCGCATCCTGTGACATCTGTGCCCGTGTTTGGAATGGAACAAGGGAGCTGAGCCTTGCTTCTGTCTGGTCTGGAATGGACCTGTGCAGGGAGAGAAGTTGATTTGGGGGAAATCCATTCCAGGTGAATCAGAGCTGCTTTTGTAAGCCATGATTTTTTATTTGAGAAGTGATGGTACTCAACTCCTGCAAATAAGCCGTGATTTTTTAGTTGAGAAGTGATGGTACTCAACTCCTGCAGAGACTGGCTGGATGCTGAGCACGGAAGGTTGTCATACCTTGTCTCACACACAGGAGGTCATCTGTAACTTTGGAAGGGAATTCTAATCGATGCAGCACTCACACCCCTTGGTGGATGTTTTAGTTTAACTCTCTGTGAAAGGTTAACTGGTGGATAAAGATTTTTTTATTGCGTCATTGTGAGTATGTTTGGTTTACATCTCCTGGGAAATCACGATCTGAAGAAACTGATGCATCGTGTTTTTGTGTTACAGGCACGAGATGTGCGCACCAATGAAGTGGTGGCCATCAAGAAAATGTCATATAGTGGGAAGCAGTCCAATGAGGTACGTAGAACGTGCTGCTTATCACATTCTGACCATTGCAAATAATTATTATATGGGATGATTTTAATTAGCTTGGGTTACAACAGGAGAGATCCTTCCTATAACTGTGAAGGCGAGTGAGGGTACTGTGTAAACAAACCAAATCAGTTTACTGTTCCCAGTGTATTTCTGCATAGTCTGTTCCTGGAGAAGTTGGGTAGGACTCATTGCTTCCAGACACAAAGGGCTCTTATATGGAGCCACATAAACGTGTAGAAAGCAAAAAAAGAAAATTTAAAATGGTAGTTTAATATGTTAGTATGTCTTGTTGCCCCTAAACATTTGATTTTAAATACCTTTTAAAATAACTGTGTTGCTTACTGGAGAAAGGAATACCAGCAATGGGTGCAGTGGTGGACGATTCAGAGGGAATCTTGCTTACACAAAGTCGTAAGGCAGAGTGCACCCTTCCCAGGAACGGTTGTGCTGATGAGGAGCTAAAACAAAAGCAAAGCAGCAGTGTATGAATGAGTGTGAAAATCTGAGCAGCAGTATAATTACAGCAGAACTGCCAGAGCCAGGGATTAAGGCAGTCTTTGCAGAGAGGTCTGTAGAAGTAGGCCTCTGAGATTTAAACCTTCAGTGTTTTCATGGCCACCCCAGATGTGTGTTTTTTCCCTACGACGCTTAACAGAGATAATTGATTTTCTACTTGAAATGTTTAAGTGCTAATACAGTTTCTGGAGAAACCCAACACGACATGAACAGCTGATGTGGTATTATTTCTGGTAAACGACGTCTATCAAATCCTGGCATGATTTTTCAGCAGAAGTATTTATTGTAACCATGTTGTTCGAGGCATTTATGGTTGCCTCCCTGCGTTCTCTATGTTCCAGTCTCAGAAGCAGTCTTGCTCCGATGAGTTTGCCTAACAACTCGCTGCTTTCTCTGCCTGCCTTTTAAAAGTGTATTGATCATCTGCGCTGCAAGGAGCTGAGCTATTCCTTCCTTTCTGTGTATGGGTCTGTGTGGGAGGTAGAGGTGGCAGTGTCTCTCCAGCAGTCCTAAATTCTAGCTTCACAGTTAAATTTGCTATGCGTGTTTCTATTTTGTCACTGTGGTGACTTGTTTAACTGTGTTCTGATGAAAGAATAATTTGTACTTACTACTTGTCCTACTGTTTTAATTACTGTGAGCTATAAATACTCTATTCACATGAATGAAACAAACTGTGCATGCTTCAGAAATAGCTTTTGTTTGTCTTCAATGCATATGTTTCTTTATTTTGAAGAAAGTAATAAGACCAGGATTAAAACGCTTTCCATTTTACTTCTATATTTATTTGTTTTGTTCAGAAGTTTGCTAGAGTTACGAACTAGCCTCTGTAAAGAAAACTGATTAAGGGCATTCTGGTATCGTTCATATTTACTTTGGTTTCATAATAAGATTTTATCATTGGTGGGAACAATTATTCTCAAAAATAAGGACCTATTTTATTCTAAAAATAAGTTTAAGACCTTTGAAATATGTAGTACTGTGCTCTTAATGTGATCTGGGAGCTTTTTTTTTAATGCAGGAAATCATGAATACATCTCATGTCACCTCTCTCTTCCCAGTATAGAAGTTGAGAGTGGCGCTTCCTTGGCTTGGCTTTTATTGCTTAGTACCTCAAAACCTTTGAGCCTAAAAGTAAAAGGCAACAAAGTCGTTCTCATGCTGGAGTTTATCTTAGTATAGCTGCACCCCCATCATTCTCATTAAGTCTCTGGTGTTGAGAAATCCTGAGTCCATAAGCTGCCTCAGTCGTGGCTACCACGTTCCCTGGTTTCATTTGTTTCTCTATCCCTAAAATTTTTATTGGGGAGGATTTGAGTTTTGTCCATGTTTTCCAATGCATTTGGGTATGCAGGACCTCTGTCCCTCTGTGAATCCTGGCCACAGACATACCCCAGAGGAGGTGTGTGCCGAGAGATTAGCAGACCTGGAAAAGAGCTTTTGAACCTGCTGGTGTTGGGTGAGGTTCCTCTACTTCTGATTAACTTCAGAGACTCTTTCACAAAAACATTTTCAGTGTCAACACTGTTGTGTTGACATCTGCATACTGAAATGGTTTCAGCGACTGCATTTGTTTTTGAAAATCTTTTCCGGTAGTTGTAGTTTTGCTGTTGCACTTGCAAGCTTTTGCCTTTCTTGCTGGAGGAGGTGTGGATGTGCAGCAAAGGGGAGGATTTGGTGATTTCCTCCGAGGGGAGTCGTGGCGCTGTCTAGGCACACGGTGGAACATGACACTTTGGCGTCTGCTGTGCTTTAAAGTTGTGCTGGTAGAGCTCCCTTCATTATAAACCTGGATTTTGTTTTATCTGTTTATTCTTTCACTCCTGCAGAACCATTCCCTTATCTAGTAGGTAACTCATTTTAAATCGGTCCTTGGAAAGACTAAACTAGTAATGGAGAAACATTGTCAATTAAGTAGCCAGGTATTTGGCAGCTGATAAATGGAGCCTCTGCCAGTGGAATATAGTTACTGGTGGGGATGGGTCTTCCTGTGTACAGGAGTTAAGTGAGAGGCAGCTGATCCTGCTGGAGGACAGTTATCATCCATGTCTCTTCAGGTTGGGATGTATGCTTGATTTGACAACAGAAATGGTATCTCTTAAAAAAGGATTGCTTCTTTTTTGAGGACTCGCTCAGATATGAAGTGTTTGGCAGAATATCCTGTGCATACGTATATGAATACATAGTATTACCTTGGTGAGAGATCACTGGACTCTTCCCGTACAGCCCAGTTGACCAACTTCTTATTTTGTGGATCTGTTGAGGAGTTAAGCAGTGAACATCATGGTGTTGATGAACATTTATTTTGTTTTGGATCCTTAAGGTGGTTTTGCCTCTTAAAAGAATTAAATGACATACTAACTAACAACAACTGAAAAAAAAGGTAACAGTTTTCTATAAGGCTTTCTATTCCTTTTATTTTCTACAGAAATGGCAGGATATTATTAAGGAAGTCAAGTTCCTCCAAAGAATAAAACACCCTAACAGTATAGAATACAAAGGCTGCTATTTGCGGGAGCATACGGCATGGGTAAGCATCTGCTGCACTCTGTACCTCTCTTGCCTTGGTTCAGGACGCTTTAAAATATCTCCAGCGGGCTTTGAAGGGGCACCTGAACACTTGCATTGCACAGGCTTAGATGAGAGCAGCCAAGGACCTTTCGCATGCTCAGCAAAACTGAATGTAGTTTCTTGAAACAAGATTTAGGGAAGTTTTCCCATTTGCTTTCAGAGTAAGGTGGTTGTGCTGCTGTTCTAGTGTATTTTGATGGACTGAGTATTTGAAATAAATTATAAAGAGGAGGGGTGGGGCCCAACAAATTTATCTGTCAATTTTCT
>NW_010122943.1:20722-45367 GCF_000699245.1 Pterocles gutturalis
AAGTGTGGCAACTTTATTAGAGACTTGTGGGTCACTTAACAACGCATTTGGTGTGCCACTGTGTATTAACGGTTCAGTACATTACAGATTGACTGAATATATTCCAGAAAAAACTGTTTAGTTGTACTTTAGTGGAATAGGTTAGAAATCCTACTGATAATTGTACTTAAAAGTATATTTTGAGTTGATCATGTTGCTATTATTTAACTAAATTCTTCTGTTATATGTTGTTTACTTCTGTTACAATTTGTGTGTGTGTGTGTGTGTGTGTTCAGGTGACGAAACCAACTAGCTGATTTTATCTCTGGCTGTCATCTAATTAATATCATACATTTGATTTAAACAAACCTAAAACCCAACCCCCCTGAACTAAGTTTGGTTTGAGTTTCTGTGCATAAAAATGCATGTGTAGGAATCGGTGCAGTTGGCTATGCAGAGAAAGCATTTTGTCAAACAAGTGTGATGTAGTGCCTATCATTGGCAAAGCTTATGTAGTACAATACGCTAAGGAAATCATGTTGTTGAACTAATAGTTTAAACTGTAAGTACTGTTCATGTGTTAGCATCAGTAAATCTGTAGGACAAAGTTTTAGTTTCTTTTTTTGAAATCTGACGGGGACAAAATCTTAAGTAAATCCCTAAATAGCCCTGTAATACTCTGATAAGCTTGTTAAGGGCAATTCAACATTCCAGTTAAGTACGTGCGTATAAAATAAGATCTGTAATGCAGTACATAACTGGTTATGACTATGCTTTTGCCTTCCTTACAAGTTTTATTCCTTGGTGTATTACCCAGGAAGGCTGTGCTAGTTCCAGGTAGAGCTGTCCTCGTGGGAGGGGTTAGTGTGGCAGTGCGAGGATGGGGCTTATGCTGCGAGCGACACTTGTTTCGATACAGCCGCCTGCCTTGTGTGCTCCAGTGATTATTTCTAGATTTCTCCATGCAAATCTAGAAAACATGCACTATTAGAGATTTTTCTAACAACTATTTTGATTTCTTCCCCTACAGCTTGTTATGGAATATTGTTTAGGATCAGCATCAGACTTACTAGAAGGTATGTCACACGCGTTTATTTGATTGAAAGTCAGAAATACAGTACTGAAGTGGGAGGTTACAGCATCACAGAAATGTCCTTGAGTGTATAGTTTTATTTGAGGGCAGAGTGCATGTGAACAAGTTGCAGTTTTTCAAATTCTGGCATGGCTGTAATTGTTTTTCTGTAGAATATTGGCTTTCCTAGCTGCCTGATTTTACCTTGGTTCATATTATTTTTAAAGTTGTCAGTCAGCTATTTATTTTCTTCTGAGTTGTAGGTTCCCCTGCCATGACAGTTCAAGATTTATTTTGGAAAACCCTTGCTGTTGATCCTAATGCTTGCTAACAACTGTAGGCCTGTTGACTAAAATAGCACTGCAGCAGTTTTGCTTGATGAGGTCTTTTGTTAAATGGTCATTTTTCTATCAGGCTTCTTGAAGTGAACTTTCTTTGAAGTTATATGTGTGGCCAGTAAGTTGTTCATCTCCTTTCCTTGCCAGAAGCATTTCAGGACAAAAAGCTGACCTGCAGGAGAGTCGTCTGTCCTGCTACAGTTTATTTATTGCTGTGTGAATTGTTGTAAAGTTGTAGGGTTTCGGATTGAGCTTCATTAATGGAAAACTGAATATTGAGTCTCAAATAGGTATTTGGGAGAATGGTCACAGAGTTGGCAGGAATGTAGCTTGTGGTTGCGAAATAATCTCTTTTTGATAGTAAATAGGTGCATTTTTACAGTTAGATTACCTCTGATTATAGGATAGACTCTACACTGTGAACTATTTTTATATTTGCTTCTCATGCTGAATCTAGCGAAAATCAACTTAGTATTTTCTCGGTGATTACATTGTTAACAGTGCTCGCTTGCATGCTGCAAATTGCATTGTTTTCTTTAATATTGAATTTCAAATAAATTCTTTCCTTAAGTTCATAAAAAGCCATTGCAAGAAGTGGAAATAGCAGCAATTACCCATGGTGCTCTCCAGGGATTAGCATACTTGCATTCTCACAATATGATCCATAGGTAAGTGGTTGCACTTTTGCTGTCTCACACACTTACAGGTAATTTACTTGGTTGATTTTATCCCCTTCATCCCAAATACAATATTTGTAAGCGGAGATTTTCTTTTTGCAGTATCCGTATGCTCCCAAACTAGTGATTTATAGTAGTTAAATACTGCGTACAGCCATACATAGCTTGATAGTATCTCTTCCAGCTGGTGTTTGTAATTTCTGCAGAATTGCTTTGGTTCTGCTAAGCTTTTCAATACTTGATACTTTGCTGGTCGTTCCCTGAAGCAGCGAGTAGCAAGGCAGGCTGAGTTCCCCTGAACAGCTTGTAGCGACTGCAAGGCGAAGATTGCTGGGGCTGGGGGGGAGTGCTAACACTTGGAAAATTAGTTTTACATGAACACACGTGTTGAGAAGCACACAGTAAGTATGGGATGCCAATGTTCTTTGTATTTTGAAGTACCTGTTGCATTTTAATAGGATGAAGAGTTTGAGTAGTCACATTATTAGGACTTTCTGAAAAACACTTACAAAAGACGTAGTTCTGAAATCTCAGAAGATTTTACTGAGCTGTGTATGAAGCTTGTCCAGCTGTGCCATTTTAAGTTGATTTTTGAGACAAACTAGATTCCAAGATCAAGGGCCATGTTAAGCAATTAACCTAAAAAATTACGGATTTTGTATTTGGAGGAAATGAGTGTATTCTTCAGCTTGAACATGTGAATACTGGCGTGTTTTGTAGTCAGTCCTGTAGAAGGTTTTGGTTTTTGGAGAGGAATACTGCTGACCTTTGTATTCTATAACCAGAGATATCAAGGCAGGAAACATCCTGCTGACAGAGCCAGGACAGGTGAAACTTGCCGACTTCGGGTCTGCTTCCAT
The DNA here is from genome assembly GCF_000699245.1 of Pterocles gutturalis. Classification (NCBI taxonomy): domain Eukaryota; kingdom Metazoa; phylum Chordata; class Aves; order Pterocliformes; family Pteroclidae; genus Pterocles; species Pterocles gutturalis. The sequence continues at coordinate 23,649 of NW_010122943.1, forward strand.
AGCATCTCCTGCCAACTCATTTGTGGGGACGCCATATTGGTAAGCCACGAGTTTTACGCATTTCTGGCTTTGTGAAGTAAAAGGATCATTTATGGGGTATTTAAGATATTTGGGCTTTATTGGAGCTAGCTTTGCAATCTTCCAGTTGTGGTAGCGATAAAATATACTTTGTAAAAAAAGTTTAAATAGGAGTTAGGCTCTGACTTCAAGAAATCATGAAACCTTCTATTTGAAGTTCACGAGAAGTAATAAAAGTATTTTATTGTTCTACTTACCCTAAGTGGTAGAGGTGGGATTGAATCATCTGTAATATATTTTAATCACTCCCCCCAGTGGTTTTAACAATTCATATGTTCTCACCGCGTCTCGTTGTTGAAATAACTGAAGTGTTTTTTCTTTCATAGGAAAGGCCAGGTTCATTGAACAAAACCCTTTGCAGATCCCTTGTATGCTTTTGATCTCTCACACCTCATCTGTGGTGTTTACACAACTGCATGCTATAATTATTTCACCAGAGGTGGCCAGCCAGCTGAACTATTGGAAATGTGGGAGGGCGAGGAGGTGGTGATAGTCATAGATGGAGAGCTGGGCCAAGCGCAGGAGAACATCGTGCAGCCTCTGTATAGGCTCGTACTGGTGTGGGTGCCTGGTCTTTGTTCCCAGTATCCCATGCTCATGCCTGATGCTGTGGGGAATTGTTTGTTTACAGTAGGTGAGATCAGTGAACAGCCCGTTTCATTGAAATGCTGGGGTTGATAATGCGTTCCATTGCCAGAATTTTCTGAGCACCGATTTGCTATTTTAGGATGGCCCCAGAAGTGATTTTAGCCATGGATGAAGGGCAGTATGATGGCAAAGTAGATGTTTGGTCTCTTGGAATTACCTGTATTGAGTTAGGTAAGTTTGGTTTTTTTTTTTCTTTGAAAAATTATAAAATTGAGTTATTTAATACTGAGAACTTATTCAGCTGAATTACAGTGCAGAAGATCTGTGCTTCCTTCCTTGTCCTGGTTTCTCTGGGACTTGCATTTTAGAGAAAAGAGCTAAATGTGCTCTGTAGAATTCAAGACCAACTCTCCAATTTGATGTTTGTTGAACTGGTGTTTTCATTGCCCGAAGAAAAAGAGTTTTATAGACAAAGAAAATGGCCGAGCCGTATCACTGAAGGTGTTCATGTTCTGTGGGAGAGGGAGTTAACTTCAGCAAACAGGCTGTTCTGCAGTTCAGAACAGCAATAGAGATGAACCATTAAAAGTGCCGGTGTGAAAGTATATTTAATGGTATAAATTGATACTGTTTGCATGAAAATGTAAGATATATTAATGAGTTCTGCAAAAATGATGTTTGGGATAAGTGGATAGCTTCAAAGCTATATTCAGTGTATGTTGTCCCCTGTGAATAGATTTGGCTGGAACAATCTCTTAAAAAAAAGCGAGAGAAAGGTACAGAATAACGCAGTTTTGCAGTGGTAACCAATAAGGCAAAACCAAAATAAATTATGGCATTGCCACTAGAACAGACTCCTTAAAGCAGGACTATGTTAGTACAACATTCTATTTAAACTTAACCTCTAGTATTTTCCTGAAACAAAAATACCCTCAGAAGCACAGCTCTGCTCAGGCTTTAGTCAGGATCCAGCTCTGTAGCAGCACCTGGCTGTAAGTTTTTCCTGGGATGGCGAGGTTCAGTGCTGCTCGTTGTACCCGAGGCTGTCCTGCCATCCCTGTCACATCTCATCGCTCCTACTCCAGACCCACCTCGGTGGAGGAGCCGCCTGGTCGGGCAGCGAGAGGTCTCGGGAGCACACTAATCCATGTGAACTGCGCAGTTTAGCTAAAAATTCTGTCTGGCATTCCAAACTGTCAACTTCATTTTCTTCCAGGATGTGAAATAGGCTCTTTCTTCGGAGCAGGGATTTTTTTTTTTTGGTTGCCAATATAAAGCAAGTTGAAGGGGTGTGACTGTCATGACAGAATCCTGTTCCGAGTGGAGTAAGGAGACTTGGCTGGCCGCAGCGCTCCAGGAATGCAGTGAGCTCATGGCCACCACACCCCCGGGTGCCTTCCTGCACCCTGCCTTTCGGCAGTATGAAGCGTTAGGCTCCGTCTATGGCTTCTAGCGTGGTGGGAGGTGAGACTAGGTCAGGATGGTAGAGTGGTGTAGGCTGGGTCCGTGTGGTTATCTCATTTGCCTTGGTTTGAATAAGCATGAGAAGGCGGCAGAAAAATGAAACGTCTAGTAGTCTTCTCCAACTATTAGTTAGTCTTAGAAATGGGCCTCGTTGAAGGCTGAGTTTCAGTGTTTCCTGAATATTTCTATTTTGTTCAGGAGAGTTAAGAGAGCAGCTAGGGAGAACAGTCAGTTAAAATGGTTTAAGGGGTCAGTTAAAATAGTTTAATGGATAATCAGTCTGATCCTTAGTAGCAGCAACGGGGTATCTGCCAGACTGGAGAAGGTAAAGCGCTGCATTTGAGGAAAGGCTTCACTCTTCGGTTTACGCGTTCTGAGAAATGTGTAGGGCTTAGTCCATCCTCTGATAGCAGTGAGCGAACTGTGATCTCTGATACATTGCTTACTGCTACTATTCAACTCAAATGCAAAAGCAGAATAAGAAAACTAGCATTATTTTTTCCTTGTTTGTTTTTTTTCAGGATGGAAAGTTTTCTGTTGCATTTTCACTAGCGCAGGAACGTCCTCATGGCCTGAGCAGCTTCTCTGGAATGTTTATGGCAAGGCTGAGCTTTATAGGTTCACCCCATAAACATTCTGATGAAGCTTCAGTTTTGTTGTTACAGTGAGATCATCTCCTTCCTCATTAAGCTTTCATGCTGTGTCAGTCTATAAGGGTAACGCAAGCTTGAAAGAGAGAGAAGAGCCAGAGAGAATGCAACTCTCAAAATAGTATAAAGAGTTGGCCTGTTGCTGACTTCCTGCCCATGTGCTTAGTCAGTTCAGTGTGATTTGATGGCTCTTGTAACCAGCTTTTTCTTCATCACTGCTGTCCTGCCAGAATGAAATAGCTGTTAGCTTTTTAGCAACTGTAGTTTAAAAAAAAGAGGGGGGGGAGGTTTGTGAAATGAAGAATGGTTAATGGCTGAACAGCGAGTGTAGAGCTTACTGTTAACTGGCTCCTATTTTAGTACGTTAAAATGAGTCAGAGAACTCAACTATGATAAACCTTGTAATTGAAAAGCTTGAGAGGACAAGGCATTTGATCTTCAAAGCGCTTTCATCTCCTGCAATGGTATAGGACATATGCCAACATATCTGTCTGATTGCAGGGTAGGGTTGGTTTGGGGTTCCGTGTTCAGGCAATAGTGATTCTGCTGATGTGGTTTTGTTTTTAAAGGGATGTAAACTAAAAAGAAAGAGCAAAAACGTGAGACTATCTCCCTGTATAAAAACTATTTTCTTTTGTGTGTAGCGGAAAGGAAGCCTCCTTTGTTTAATATGAACGCAATGAGTGCCTTATATCACATAGCGCAGAATGAATCCCCTACACTCCAGTCTAATGAATGGTGAGTATTACTGAGGGAGGAATGTTGTAGGGAATTGCTGTAAATGGAGTGCTTTGTCATGCTGAGCTCTTGAAATGGCTGGATTCCTGTTGGGAGGATGTGAGCTGGAAGGTTCTGATTAGCTTCACTGTACATTTTTATATACAAAATTGACCAATTACTAAATATGCATTTTACACTCCAAAATGTAGTAGAAACAGGACATGCTGCTGGAAGAATGTAAGATCTTGTAAAAAACTCAGTTCAAGGGTCAGTAAACTTTCGAAGCTCCCAGGCTAACCAAAAATGTGGGTTTTAGTGGTTTTTAATCCCAAACCACACTCAATTCCTGTATCTTGTTTTGTTGAAGTGGTGCTTTGTAAGATGAAGACACTGCTTGTGTGCAGCAAGTGTCTGTTCCATAAACTTCAGAAGAATAAAGCACAGTAGTAACGTTTTGTGCCTCCCAGCCTCGACAACTGTCTTGAAACAGCAGACACAGTAAACTAATTTCAAAAGTTAAAAACTTTCTAATTACATTTTTCTGAGCCATAGTCCTAGGCCCCTAACAAAATACATTGTGCCATATTTTTATAATTTTTTTTTCTGCTTTTGAGATTTTCTGGGGTTAGGCTATATCACACCCTGGTGCTTGACAAAACATTCCATTTGATGCATTTTTCTGACTGAAAAACTCAATAGTTTGATTTACTGAAAAATTGCAGTGGTAAAAAACCCCATTACATGATGCGGGGGGAGGAAAGGAAGAAAACGTGTACAGCTGATGTGCTGCTGTTTCCAGGGGGTGATCCTGCCCGTCTGAAAATTGTGTTCAGAGAAAGTGCAAAATACAGAGTTTATCTTACGGAGCGAGAGATGTTACTAAACAAATCATGACCTTAAGTTTTACTTGTGACAGATGACACTAGGGTGTGGAAGCTGTGTCTGCGGGGCCAAAGGCATTTCAGGAATTGTGCGTTAATACGGTTTGCGGATGAAACACCTGCGCACAGAGGTGGAGCGGGGCGGGGGCTCTGATTAGACCTTGGAGAGTTTGTGCAATATGGAATTTGACAGGGATGACACTTGCACTGAGATATGTTGGTGTTTGCCATTATATGTAACTTCCATTCCTCTTGAATTGCCCCATATTTTTCCATTCTTAAGCTGAAATGTTTTATCTGGAAGCTGAGGTTAAAGGATCTGCCTGCTGATAGCGGTGGGTTTTGGCTTGACTGGGGATGTCAGAAGCTGTAGTTGAAGTACCAGGTCTGTGTGTTTTCTCCCCACTCTTTCTGCTGGCAGCCTCCAGGTGTGTGAGTGTCTTGATTCCTTAATGAATTAAACTGGGTTGTTAACTCAGATGGATTTTTTTTTTTTTTCCTCGCCACAGGTCTGATTATTTTCGAAACTTCGTAGATTCTTGCCTCCAGAAAATCCCTCAAGACAGGCCTACATCAGAGGAGCTTCTGAAGGTTGGCTTGCTTGTCCTTTTTGTTTTCCACATGGTATTAAAAAGGGGTGATGCCTTGTGATGTTCCTCTGTCTCACCTACAGTACTAGGTTATGGTTAGTGATGCTCTCCTGCCCGTTATCCCTGACACCTTTGAGCTGAGGGTGGTGTGGAGCGTACCGAGCAGTGGTCCTGGCTTTACTGCCTCTTTGCAGTGTCTCGGGCAGCTCCCCAGGTGACTCCAAGCCAGCCTTGTTGTCATGATAAAAGGACACCCCATCAAGTGACACTGGGTGACCATCAGCTTGTCAAGAGTTTCAGTTTCTTAAGCTCAGTCTGTCCTTCCAGTGATTATAATTAATCCTGACAGAGCCACCGTGCATTAGTTAACAAATACCTTTTGTTACTTCCCTCTTTATTCTATGCTATATATACCCCTAAAGGCTTTTTATCCTCTCCCATCACCTATGTGCTTTACACATAGAACTGAAATTTGCTGTTCTAATAGTATCTCTGGGGGAAAGGGGCAGAGGAAAGCAGTTTTTATTTCCCATGCTTTTCCTTGAAGTGAATAAGCCTTAGCTGTCTGCAGGCTTTCTCCTGCTTTATTTCTTAGTTGTTTCCCCCCCCCCTTCATTTGTGCTCTCGTACACTGCAGATACTTGGTTTTCCTTGCTCTGGTCTGGAAACAAAGCCAATGTGGTAGATTGTTGCAAAAAGCCGACACGTTCCTAAGTAAATGCAAGTTGCATACTGTGATGGATTTCCTCTGTGGCATCAGGTGGCATTCAGAATTCTGCTAACTTGTCATTCTCTTTACAGTGCTCATGACATTATTTTGGGGGATTTTTATCCCGGCCATGTTTCTGCTAAACAGTGATTTTTTTTCCAAAATTTTGCATTACTGGGAAACAGATGCTATTTGTGAAGCTTTTATCATCACCTTTTGCATTTTTCGACTTAAAACGGTTCTGAGGACTTTTGTCTCTTTAAAACCTGTGTATTCAGAAAGTGAATGCAATTATCCAGCCAAGGTTTTGGTGTGGGTGTGTAGTCCTGCCATTTCAGAATTCTGCAGATTGGTTTTATTTTGAGGAATGCACAGCAATTAAAGAGAACATTGATGGAAATTAAACGTTGTGAATGTATTCCTTCCCTATCTATAGTCTGAAGCAGCTGCATGCCACTTCACAGGGACAGGTAGGGAGTGAGACGTGTTGGAAATGGCAATGCAGTTCTCCAAAGGAACAAAATGAAACTAGCGGTGGTGTTAATAATGACTCATGCTTGCACAGCACATTTCATCTGGAGACTGCAAAAGCTGCTTCTGACATACATAGACAAGATTTGGCAAAATGTAGGCACCTTTGCAGTGCAATGCAGTGAATATCTCTAAAAAAAAAAGAAAAAAAAAAGGCATAACATGGCTAACTGCTCTAGGACCAGGCTCGAAGGTTCACGGCCTGTGACTCAGAGCTGTATGCTGAATATTGGATTCTCAAGGTTTTCTAAACAAGGAAAAGGGTTTTATAGTGAGAGTTAGCTGATGAGTTAATTAACATTTGGTTAGAGATACTTAACCAGTCTAACAGCTTTAGCATTTAGATGTTATTTGTTGCTCTTCTCCCCTAAACCACAAGCAGATAGATAATGTCTCTAAATACCCTGACGCCCAAAGAAGTCTAGGTTTAAACTGAGCCCATTTTAATGATATGTGAAATACCATTTCTGTGGTTTTTTACATCTTTATTTTTTGGTGGGTGTCTCCCATCAGAAAGCAATCATTCTGAAATCATTCTGGATCATGAAGTCTAAAAATAGTGCCAGTGTAAGCCGTGAAGGTATTCTTCTCCTGTGCAAGGAAGAGGGCTGACAGACCCAACTAGAGTTCATCATTTTATCCTCACAGCATGGGCGCTGGAGGCATGAGAGGTCACTCACCTGTTTGTGTGTTCTACAGCACATGTTTGTTCTTCGGGAGCGGCCTGAAACAGTGTTAATAGACTTGATTCAGAGAACAAAGGATGCGGTGAGAGAACTGGACAACCTGCAGTATCGTAAAATGAAGAAGCTCCTTTTCCAGGAGGCGCACAATGGCCCTGCAGTCGAAACACAGGAGGAGGAGGAGGTGAGAGAAACTTTGGATTTCATCACTGAACCAGAGAACGATGCTGTCAAGTGAATGGAAGCTGTGTACACACCTGGCTGTAATCTGTGCTTGGAATAAAGCTACCTCAAGGCACAAACAAGGACAAACAGGGTAGACGCTTAATGCTGGCAAGACCATATGTACGACGGCATTGACAGTCTTCTAGTTTTGTCTGGAGAATGTTGGTCTGAATCTAAGACACAGAAGTTTGTATTTGATTAGAAAAAAAAAAAAGCCATCAAGGAAATTAATTTGGTTTATTTGGGTTCGTGAACCGTGTGAGGTGCAGGGTCCCAGCTGGGCACTTAGATGATGCTGGTGTCAGAACAGTTTCTGGTGACGTGCTGTTGCTGATACATGATAGAGTTCAGCTTGTTAGCAGGCTCGCTGTTGAAAAGAATCTGACATCAGCCAGTTAATCTTGACAAAGTTGATTCTTTCTCTCCTCAGCATCCCACGAGATAAATGTTTCATGGCAATGCCTGGAGGGTGGGAACTGCCACGATGTGGCAGGTGGATGCCTTTAGAATGGAATGGAATGAACGTTTCATTTGGTAATGTCCATAGATACAGCTGTGATGGATTTGAATTTTTCTTAATAATTCCTTTCTCCTAGGAACAAGATCATGGTGTCGGCAGGACAGGAACAGTGAATAGTGTCGGAAGTAATCAGTCCATTCCTAGTATGTCTATCAGTGCCAGTAGCCAAAGCAGTAGTGTTAACAGTCTTCCAGATGCCTCGGATGATAAGAGCGAGCTGGATATGATGGAGGGGGACCACACCGTGATGTCAAATAGCTCTGTCATTCATTTAAAGCCGGTAAGCGTTGGATTTTTACTGGATAACTTTGAAGGTGTAAAATGGGAGAGGATGCTGTTGGCATGATGAAAAAAAATCAAGTGCTTCCTATCTTAAATCATTATCTGCAGTTTCTAATATTGTGTCCCAGTATAATAATGTGCACTGGAAACTTTGGAATGTTGCTGTAGAAATAGTTTATTTCTCTTGATGCACTAAAAATGGTTTTACATTGTTTCAAAACGTGTTTGCTCTACTGTGAGGAGTTGGAATGGCAGGTTGAGAATAGGTTTATTTAGTGGATACCCTTAACTTGCAGAGCACTGCTTCATGGGCCAGAAGGATGTGAAAGCTCCCCCTTTTTGCCTCCTAGTTAGTGAATTAAATATGCTTGAAATATGTTCCTGAAGCACCCAGCTTCCCCGCACTTGATCCAAATATTTGGTTAATGAACAAAGATGCACAGAAAAAGCAATGCAGCTCTCTGGCCGTGGCAAGCTGTGAAACCGCTTCCCCTGCTTTACCTCTGCTTGATAAAGGATAAACCGCGGATCATCCCTCTGAACCGTGCTGCTCTTGCTATGAAGGGGTTATCACCTTTTCTCAAAGCAGTACCGTTTCCCTAGCTAATGATAGGTGTGGTTAGAGTGTTTTGTTCTTTGCCTAGATATGCAACAGATGCAGTTATTTCCTCGGGGAGTTGATTAGTATATCATATCTAACTACTAATCACTCTGTGATGAATGACAAACTCAAAATAAGAATGTGGAGTACACCATGACAAATTTAAAAATTTGCTTTGAGGTATTTCTGTAGTGGGTGTAATGAAAATCTCCCTCTGTCTTTCAGGGTTACAAAGATGTTGTTTTTGTCTTTCAGACTTGATATAATCTACTTCATAGCTTTAATGTTTTGCTGAAGTAAACTGTTTAACTCGGTTTTCAGTTTTCCATTTATTTTTCTCGATTTCAGCTTTAATTAGTAATTTCCCTCCTGGTAATAAAAATGCCCAATGAAATTTCCAAAAGCGAAGAGTCCTAGATCAGACCTCTTATTTGCAGTATATTTTTTCAGCCAGCTTACTGGCAAGAGGATCTTTCGGGGCTGATGAATGGAAAATAGTTTTGCTTCCTTTTAAATGTCTTTTGAGCCAGGCCAAAATAAAAAATCTGCAGTAACACAGATTCTTTTTATTCTTTCATGTTAATCTTTGCTGATAAGGAGGAAGAAAACTACAGAGAGGAATCAGATCCTCGAACAAGGGCATCAGAACCCCAGTCTCCTCCCCAAGTATCTCGCCACAAGTCTCATTATCGCAACCGAGAGCACTTTGCTACTATACGCACAGCATCGCTGGTACGTTCAGGTTTTTATTTTGGTGAAGTTGTATAGGAAGAGAAGTCTGTGAACACAGTGCTATGAAACTACTTAGAGCTGTTAGGATTTCATCAGAATATGAGCTGTCCTCATTGACTGAGATATTATCACTGAAATCATTTAATGTAAGTTAATAAAAGCTTAAATGCGACACCTGGGCAAATGTAATTTGTGTATATTAGATATTTTCAAAACCAGTGTGCCCAGCAGAATGCAGAAAACTGTTCATAATAGTAAGCTGGCTTTTATTTTCTTACGCATATTATGTATATTTGTATGTGTATGTGTGTATATATGCACACTTATTGCAGTGGGCTAAAAAAGACGTTATTTATTACCAACTTTATAGCAATTACACAGTTTTTCTCCTGGAGCTTGTGTGAGCTTATCTTCTACAGCAGAATTCAGTTTTTAATCTGCTCTGCTGCCATTAGGATGTGTGCTTTTCTTTACAACAAAATTATATTTCTTTACTGAATAGTTCTCTTTTGTGGTTTGAAGGCTGCCGAAAGGGAGATTAAGAAGCATTAGCTTACTTTGGCTCGGTGTGGTTATCTTCCTAGGTGACAAGGCAAATGCAGGAACATGAACAAGACTCTGAACTCCGAGAGCAGATGTCTGGCTATAAACGTATGAGACGGCAACACCAGAAGCAACTGATGGCATTAGAGAATAAACTGAAGGCAGAGATGGATGAGCATCGCCTCAGGTTGGACAAAGATCTTGAAACACAGCGTAACAATTTTGCTGCAGAGATGGAAAAGCTAATTAAAAAGCACCAAGCAGCTATGGAAAAAGAGGTAGGAGATCACGGTTTAGCAGACCAGTCTGTATTTGTTAATTACATTGAATTGTCCACTTCCCCTCCCTGATGAAGAGATGACATTGTAGTCTCTTACATATCTGTTTTCAGGAGCCAAGCAAATTGCTAATTAGAAAAAGACTAATATATCACCTCCTTACACTAAGGGGTTTATGTAATAGAGGAAAGGTATGTCCTTCATCCCAGAGTGTTACACTAAATGTTAGTGTACTGACCCCAGAAAGAATACTGTAAGGCTTTTCCTTTCTTTAGCTGTTATATGCTGTCAATAACTGACTGCCATCAAGTGTTATGGAGGCAGATTAGCTTGCAGAGAAATGTGCCAGCTACGCTTAAATGCTCACCGTCTAGTTGCTTATGGATAATGGGGGGTTTATGCTTTTAAATAATTGATAATGAAGTGGTACCGCCTACAGCGATTATTATTGATTCTTTGTTCATCTTGGTTCTCTCGGTGGAGAACTCTAAGGATAGAGTTTATCACGAGGTGTTGACTCTGCTAGGCAAGACTAGCTGAACAATAGGGTTGAAGAAATGAGGCACTGAAAAAGGACTCCTGCTGGGTGCCTTGATGGGGGTGTGGAATGAGAAGGGGGTGAGGGCAAGCTCCTGAGAGTTGGGCTTGCTCAGAATCATGGTGAGTATCGTGGTGACTGTACCATGAATTCTGGGTCTCGGGGCTGAAATGGAATGTGGCTGTAATCCATCGGGACTCAGGCTGATTTCCTGATGGATTTGCTGTAGGCTAAAGTGATGGCCAATGAAGAAAAGAAGTTTCAACAGCATATTCAGGCCCAGCAGAAAAAAGAATTGAACAGTTTCCTGGAGTCCCAGAAGAGAGAATATAAACTCCGTAAAGAGCAGCTGAAAGAGGTAACTCATCTGCAGTGAGAAATGTGACTGTAGTACAGCGTACGATACCGGGCGAGAATGGTGAACATTTGGAAATAAAAGTGCCGCTGTGCACAGGAGATCTTTCACTGGACTGCAGCACGTTCTGCATTTCATGAGCAGAATCTTGCGTGTGCGGTGTTTGTGTTGTATCTTTGACCTCAGAGTAAGAGAGTTTATATGCTGGCACCTGTATGTTTATCTTGTGAAAGTACAAACTTCTCCATTGTTTAGTATTACTTTTTAGCCGGAAATGCGCAACTTTGGCAATCCTAAAGAATGAAAAAATGTAGTTTAAGAAAGGTCATGAACATTTTTCTCATACCTCGTTGCTGCAGACAGTGGCTGTGCACTGCAGCAGTAGTGGAGCTTCTTATCACTTAAACGATATTTCTGTAGCAGCAGCAAGAAAACAGAGCAGTAAATATGACCTGCGGATTTTTTAAGGAAAATATCTGTAAAACACTGTGTAATTTTAATGGAGAAAGCTGTGTAATAGTTTAATGGTCACTGTATTGTAGTGAAAATCATGGCCCTTGTGAAATGCAGAGAAACTGTAGAATCAAACTTCCTGATTCTTTTTGTGGAGTGGCTGAAACCGTAAGCACTATAAATAATTTTTTGGAAAGAACCATTTAGTGCTCAACCATCAACTTGTGTGACACAAATTTGGAACTTGCTCCAAAGGGGAATATTCCCAAACATAGACATTTCCCAGGAGAAAAAAAAGGCTAAAGAGCAGCAGAGCCAAGAAAGATCTAACAAAAACTATAGTAGCGTGGGCTCTTTATAACAACATAGAATCTTTTTCTAAGTGGGCAGTAGATCACAGAGCACCAAGAGACATTGATGAAATACAGAGGAGTTCTGTCTCCTACTTAAGTTGAAATGTATGACAACAAGTCTAGTTACTGCATGGGCATCTCTAGTGTGCAATTCAAGCAAGTCTTTTGACAAAGGTGCTTCAAGCTGTATATTAAATTTAATACAAATGTGGAAAATGTGGCCTTAAGTTTCACCTGTGAACTTCTTTATATTGTTTTTGTAAGTTACGGCATCTGAGTGAATGGCCCTGCCTTGGTGAGTTGCTCATATAACGTGTATGTGTTCTGATCAAGCAAGACACAAATTTTCTGATGTGCTTCATGTGGCTGGACTTTTGTATGGACAATGTTTGTGCTTGGGATAGGATGACAACGCTTTCCTTCTCCTCTCAGTCCTTTGGGAGCCTCTAAAAACATTTGGCAGGCAGTATGGCAGGACCTCCAAGTGTCTCTGTTTTCAGTAGCAAACCAACATTTTTATGTTTGGAGCTAATATACATGTCTGGAACCTGTGGACAGGAACCAGCTTTTTGACAGGCTAAAATGGCCAATGCAAAAAAAAAGTTGTAGTTAAATTTGCTCCACTGTGAATGGTCTCCTGGTGTTCCCTTAGATATGCGATCTGATGCATTTTGCAGAGGTTTGGATGGTACCGGCCACAAGAAGACAAGGTGCAGTGGCTTTGTTTGAAACGTAGTTTATTAGGCAGGTCTGTCCAGTTGTTGAGGGCCAGGGAGCTTAGTGTGTCTTTTCCACAATTAATTACCTTGCTGTTATCAGGAGCTGAATGAAAACCAGAGCACTCCAAAGAAGGAGAAGCAGGAGTGGCTCTCCAAGCAGAAGGAGAACATCCAGCATTTCCAGGCAGAGGAAGAAGCCAACTTACTGAGGCGTCAGAGACAGTACTTGGAGCTGGAGTGTCGCCGCTTTAAGAGACGGATGCTCCTTGGCCGCCATAATCTGGAGCAGGACCTTGTTCGGGAGGTAGGAGATGAGACCCGGAACCACCTGTGTGAAATGTATCTCGCAGGAGTACCAGCCACCCTTCTGCAATCTCACTGAAGTGTTAATTACCACCTCTGAAGATTTTTGTAAAATAATAGTTTGATACATTTTGCAATGCTGTCTGGTAATCCCTGAGGCATTTGGGGGATCATGCAGAATCAAATGTTCAGATTACTGCCCTATTGTGGGAGAATTGTTAGATCCAAAAAGTCAACAGACACAACAGTTACAGTCCTTTCCAGAAAATGCTTACTGTGAATCCTGTTGAGCCTCTGGAACAGGAAAAAGAAAAGTGAAATGAGGAAGGAAAAATTACCGGTGGTGGTGCTGTCTGCTTCTGATAAGACATCGAAACTCTGCGCTCTGTCCTCAAATGCCTTGGAAAGAGAGAAATACCCTTGTGAATAAGTGAAATGTCACGTTGTGAACAGAAATCCAAGTAAGTACAAAGAGTCTAATAATTCCTTCTGTCCTTCTGCTAGGAGTTAAACAAAAGACAGACACAGAAGGACCTGGAGCATGCCATGCTGCTGCGTCAGCACGAGTCCATGCAGGAGCTGGAGTTCCGCCATCTCAGTACCATCCAGAAGATGCGCTGTGAGCTGATCCGGCTCCAGCACCAGACCGAGCTCACCAACCAGCTGGAGTACAACAAACGCCGGGAGCGGGAGCTGAGGCGTAAGCACGTCATGGAGGTCCGGCAGCAGCCCAAGAGCCTGAAGGTACGAAGGGATGCAGGAGCCCTGGGCGCGCTGCCGGTGGTGGTGGCAGAGTGGTACGGGGCAGCTTAGTTCTCATTTGCAGTGTGTGCAGGTCCAAGGTATTTTGAAGCTCGTTAGTTTGCTGAGGTATCTCATTTTGTAATGAATACCTTCTTTAAAAGGTGTTGTATTTGTCGAGTTATGTAACTGCCAGGGTGCAGCTGCAGCCCTACGCGCACCGTATGTATGAACGTAGCAGCGGCGATCAGGGCTGCAGCGCGTTGTAGGCAGGCCATAGCTGCACTATTCCCCCATTTTCTTTCAAAACCTATTGTTCTCAGCAATAAGCCTTCTTTTTCGTGGTAGTTCAAAATGCATTTAATCTTTGCAGTGCTCTTTTTTCCCCCTCATCCTACACTGTTTTCTGATCCTCCTCTCCCTCCATATACAAGAAGAAAATATTTTTTTCTGTAATGAAGCAGTGTCATTTAAAAAAAAAAAAAAAGGCAAAAAAGATTTTTGTTCCTGTGTCCGTCAAAATGAACTGCACTATCGGTCTTGGCTAGCACACCTTGTTATTGTTTTTACATTAGGGCTGGTATGCTAGCAAGTGTGGGGGGAAGAGAGAGATACCAGCCAACTGCAGTGTCCTCAGGAAGCTCCTAGCGCCGACCTTTGCTGTGTTGTGCTCTCATGGGTTTCTCGTGCTGCCTTTGTAACTGCGGTGCCTGACCAGAACTGTAGGGCCTCTGTAATTGAGGCTCTTGGTGTTTTCATTGTAAGCCTTCACTTCATCCAGAGAAGTCCAGTGGTTTATTCTGAAGTGTCTGAGAAGGGAGTATAAGGCCTTTCACAAAGCTGCCGGGTACATTTCCTTGGAGGAGGCAGACTGCTTCTCTCCACCCAGTGTTCAGCTGCGCCAGTAACAAAATGAGTGTATGGCATACTGAGCGTGGGGTTTCTTTGTTGTTCTAGGTCTTTCCTCTCTGTGATATTTCCCATCTGACTTAGGTTTCACCACCTGCAAATTGTCTTCTTATAGAGAAAATAACCAACTTGGAAACAGAACTTCATCAAGGAAAGAAAAATACCTGATTTGTCAATATTAGAATAATATTAACTAGTGAAAACCTAGCTTGTGAGAACAAGGGACCATCTGATCGCTGTTGAGAATCTCCAAGGATATAGTGTATAAATAGCTGATGACTTCACAGGGAAGCTGCGCTGCACTCTGAGCTGAGTAAAACTGAAGCAGCTGTATTAGGTTGATCCTTCCGAGATTAGCATGAATGAGTTCTGCCTCCCCAAGGTGATGCAGTGCAAACACGAGTGGGCAGCACGTCCATTCTCGTTCCCTGGCTGGCAGTCGGGACAGCAGGATCCACGGTCTCTCTGGGCTGCAGAGGCTTGTCTGCCCTGTCACCTCTCCAGGCTCTTCAACCCCTGCCCTTTTCCAACGAGGACAGGGCTGGAGCGTTTTGCAGGGAGCATGGAAAGCTCGCGCTTTGCTTTGCGTGGCTGTTGTGCGATTAGTGAAGGATTTCAGGCTTGAGCTGTCAATCCAGCACCTCTGCGTACAGCCAGTGCTAATAATGCAGCCTGCTGGACAACCCTTCAGTTTGCAGTACAATCCCCTATTTATCGAGGCCGTTCCCTAGCATTAACTCCTTCTCTTGCTTCTGACTAATGCAGGCAAGTATTCTTAATTGAATAGATAACTTGACTATTTGTTCAGTTTCTGTCTCCAGCAACGTTTTCCCTCGAGGGCACATGTTTCAGGCTTTCCCTTTGTTACTTAGTGAGGTCCTTTGTCCTGACAGCAGGTTTTTTAACGGTCAGTGTCTGTTGCTGCTATTATAGCACCAGAAGGACCAATAACTAGAATTCACCCTTCAGTGAAAACTTCTCTGTTATTATTTTGAGTGTGTTAATTGTAATGCAAATACCCTCTTGCTGGTATTTCACAATACTAGGTCAAAATGATCTTGTCAGAAGTCTGACTGGAAATCTTACCCCTCCCTTCTGTTTCCTGTTGTTAAAGCCTTTGGATTGGAAGCCTGTAAACACAGTCTTGTGTCCAAGTGAAACCTTACAGAAAGTGAGGACAAAATAGATTGCTGGTGTTTTGCTGTGACCAGGTCCCTGATGGGAATGTGTAACCTGCTGACACTTCCCTTAGGGGCAGGGAGAAACAGCCTTAAAATTTCCTGTGCATTTAGAAAGGGTAGAAGTGATGTATTCCTCTCCATGATATATGTTTTGGTTTGAATGAAACCCGTCTCTGTTTTGGTTTTTTGGTTCAGATTAGCAAGTGGAATTGTTGGTTTCTGCAGCAAAGCATGCTGATGTCTAAATTGGGCTGGATAGATTGTCTGATCCCGCTGCATCTTTCGAGGTAGCTACAAGTGCTGTGCTTATCACCTACCCTGCTGGGCCCCGAGCTAGTGCCAGGAGCAGTCAGCAGAGGAGCTGACGGGAGATGTGCACATAGATCTGCCTTGCTGGTTCGGATCCCAGAGCTCTTCCAACTTATGCAGGGGACAGGAATCTGTTCCTGCCCCTGGTGCGGTGGGATTTGACCATGGTGACTGACAGCAGGAACGACCCGGAATGCATACTGACTGCCCTGATGTGTGGGTTTAGGGATTTTTGGTTTTTTTTTTTTTTCTTATAATGGCAGCTAGTTAGTTTTTCATATCTGTCAATTAACCACCGTCACTCCTCACTTCTGGGTTTCCTTAGTTAGAAGCATTTCTGCCAGTCCTCTTGTAGAAAGATACAGGGAACACCAGAACACCTTCCTTTTCAGGGTCTTAAAACACTTAGTAGTTATTAACCCTCACAAGCTGCTCTGGAGGCAGGTAAGGCAGGTGAGAGAAAAAACAATTAATTTCCTTAAGGTCATACAGCAAAAACAGATGCAGATACCTTTTCCAGGATTGATGTCTCCCAGCCCTGTGTGCAGTCACAAAGTTATGGCTCTAAACAATACATACTAGCAAAGGGAAAGCTCAGTCTGCAGCAAGCCTCCGTTGGGACTGGGGAATTGTTTTGTTTGCTAGACTAGCACAGTGTTTATGTTGCTTGTGGTATATGTCTTCAGGCATCTAATCTTTCCTAGCCACTTTTGAGTATCTTTATGAAAGCCAAGCTCTTAATACCAAGGGTTGGAATACATCTTATCTTCATCAAACCCTCAGTGGAAAAAGTGTCACTCTTTTTCCTTGTCCCTTCCCGTGCACCGATCTGCTTCTTTTCATAACATTAAGTGCTGTTCATATATATGTGCCATACAAGCACTGTCATGTGTAAGTATGGTTTTTGGTGCTAATAAATATTAGTCCTGTCCCTCAAGAACTTTTCTTGAAAAGCAACCCCCAGGACTGGATCCGGTCCAGTGACAAATGTGAGGCTCTTTGTACAGAGACAGCTGTATTTAGGCTGGAGCTTTGTTGTAGAAGTGTCTGTATTGTAATTGTTTCGCACAGTAGCAGTGTCAAAGCAGCTGCAGCAATAGTCATTGCCTCTTGTGTATTTTGCTTCCCTCCGTGCACTGTAGATGTTAATATACATTTGTGGATTCTTGAACTCATATCCTTAATGTAATCCTAAATATCCATTTGAATGGATATTTCTCCATTTGAAACACGCTGTTTTTTTCTTTGTTTGTGTCCCCTCCATCTTTCCAGTCAAAAGAACTACAGATAAAGAAGCAGTTTCAGGATACATGCAAGATCCAAACCAGACAGTACAAAGCACTGAGAAACCATCTGCTGGAGACCACGCCAAAGAGTGAACATAAAGCTGTCCTCAAACGGCTCAAGGAGGAGCAGACCCGGAAGCTGGCTATCCTGGCTGAGCAGTATGATCACAGCATTAATGAAATGCTCTCTACACAAGCTGTGAGTCGCCTCCGAGGGACCCAGGGTTCCTCAGCCAAATAGGGATGTTTGCATTTTATCCAGTCTGTATCCTGACAGCGGGCTATCCGCTTCCTTGCTACACACGCCATACCCAGCACAGTCATTCCTCTGTACTTAAAAAGCAGCATTCAAATGCAGAGGAAAGAGGTATTATTCCCTTCAGATAAGTTGAAGTTGAAGCTGCTGTTGCAGAGATGCCAAGTGATGCATCTGTGTGGCCAGAGGACTGCTTTTGCATGAAGTCTGACAACATAAACGTCCCTGTCAGAGCATCATTAAACAACATGCGGCTTGCTGTCTTAAGTCATCTAGGTTTTGATTTGTCAATGATACAAACCAAAGCATGTCCCACTGGTGGAAGATGCTCACTGAGTCATGGAGGAGTCCAGAGTTTTGACTGTAAATCTGAAATAATGTTAAAAGTGTTGTGAAAGCTCTGTGACTCCTTGTTTAAGAGGTTGCCTCTCTGAGGAATGACCATGTGAGCAGTGCCTTTGAGTCCTTGCTACAACTGAGTGTGCAGTTTTCTTTGCACTTCTTGTGTATTGTGTCCTGCTCTCATCACTCTGTACAAATTGACACTGTGAGGCAGGGCAGCTGGCTTAATTTATGTATAGGAAGGTTTAAAGTTCAGTATCATGTTGCTTTTAGGTTTATGTCATGATATTCTTTTGCCTGAATTCCCAGCAAAAGGGATATAGACTTCAGTCTCCGGTGTACAGGTAATTGGTTAATCCAGTTGAACAGAGCAAGAGATTTTCTCGTTGCCTCTAGCAAAAGGAGAGCTGTGGATGTTAGCACCTCCAGCAGTCTGGTCTCCGCAGGATGGATCATGGTTCCTGAGGCACCACTGCTCGTCAGCGTCACTTGCATCAGCGCTGTGGGCTCACTGTCACCAGTCTTTGTCACTATAGGTCCTCTGTTCAGTAAAACGAAGTACAATGGAGACCAGTTGTATTGCTAAGAAAACAAAGTCCCATCCCATTCTTTCCCCCTCCTCACAGTCCTCCCCCGAAGTGTCATGAGTGGTTGCCCCACAGTGAAACATCTCTATTGTCTGTCTTTCCCAGCTGCGTTTGGATGAGGCACAGGAAGCAGAGTGCCAGGTTTTGAAGATGCAGCTGCAGCAAGAATTGGAGCTGCTGAATGCATATCAGAGTAAAATCAAGATGCAGGCAGAAGCCCAGCATGATCGGGAGCTGCGTGATCTTGAACAAAGAGTATCCCTCCGTCGAGCCCTCCTTGAGCAGAAGGTAAAATGGGCAGGCGAGCGTCATTACCGTGCTCCGTATTTCGGATCGTAAATTGCACTGTACTTATCAATAGGGAGAGAAATGGCTTTTACCTTGCTGTATATAGTAACACAGATCATTTGGGTATTTGCCTCTCTGGGATGATAGCTCAGTGACACATAGGCTAAACTTTCTGCCAGCTCAGCCGTCCTGTGTGAGCAGCTTCTGGCTGGCATAGAGCTGCTTGAAGCGTGCCAGAGGGAGCCGTGCCTCTCTGGGCAGAAGGGAAAGTGAACTGTTCTTTCAGTCTCTGAGCTGCAGATTAGCTTCCCCAGCTTGTCAGAGGACAGACAAGAACAACCTAAAGCTAGGGGATTTTTTAAAGTTTGCATGATATCAGCAGTAGGTATCTTTGGGGAGGGAGGGGGGAATAAAATGTGTTTGAGACCCTGTGTTTTATAGTAATACTATTTTACTGCAGCTCTGCTGCATGTGTGAGTCTGTGGAGATGAAGCTGCAGTTTCCCTATGAAATGATGTTTGTTATGGAAATGCTGCAGACAGCTTTCCCTGAGCAAACTGACGCAGCCTGACCCACAGGCGTGGGTGACCTGCTGCTCCCCAGATTTCAGCTTGTAGTTGGCTGTGTGTGTTAAGGAGCTCCTTGTTGAAGTATGCTTTTCTACACAGTGTCAGATATGTGGCGTGTATAGAAATGTGTGTGTGGCCTACACAAACCAGGGGAAGGTTAATGCACGAGTCAGTGAAAGGAAATACACAGCCAGCCTTCCTCCTGCAAATTTTTTCCCTTTTGATTTGCCTTGTGGGTGCCAGCCATTGCCATTCACACAACAGTTCCCAACTCTGCTGATGGTCGATTATTAAATCAGGGCAATTACTCTGTGGCCTCGAGGTTCTTCACATACTTAACTTCTCCCAGAGGCTAACAGATGGGTGGATGCTGGGCTGATAGAGAGCCCTCGTCAGAATAAAACTGCTCCACCTCACGGTCAGCTGAGGAAGCATCTCCGGGAAGACAGCACAGTCCTACTGCGCTTTGGTCTCCAGCAAGTAGCCGTGAATCTGTGGCAGTAACTGAATTTGTGAAAGCAGAGTTCCTGTGTGGCACTCACAGGTGTAATAGCTGTCTTTAGACCCCACTGCTAGTTATGTTGCTCCCGTCCAGAAGAGGACAGCTCCCGTCCCAGCCCTGCGTTTGAGTGTGTATTTCTGCTGGGCGTGCATTGCCCTCTGCCGGCACGATCTGCCAAGAGCTGTGGGAAGGAGCATGCCACAGCGAGCCTGCTGCTGGTCAGTGCTCCTTGTCTGTGGGAGCAGCAGATTTTGCATTGCAGTTAGAATTACGTTAAAAGTTGAAGTGAGGCCAGTGACTTAAGGGAACACACATCAGCCAGTAATAATGTTGTAAGAGTCTTTTCAGTGTGGACCAGGTTTGAAAGCTCTGTGCATAGAAAAACCCTCCAAAATATTTGGCATCAAGTAATGGTGATAGGAAGCTTAGAAATGCTATGTCATTAAAAAAAAAAAGTTAAGACATAGCATAATTCTTCTGGGTGTGTTTGTGTGTCCTGTGTCCCCCTGTGTGACTACTGCACTAGAATAGCAAAAGGTTGCATGGTCCTTCAGTTTCCATAGGTGGGAGCCTTTATTTAGCAACATATGCGGTGTTAGCGCGTTGCAAGGCACAGAGTCATGGACCAGCGATGAGACTCTGTTTCTTGCTGTGGTTACAGTCGTTTAGCGGCAGCTCGAAGGAAAACACATGGGTGCAAAGGTAGATGTGTCCTCCTTCTGCAAGGGTATTCTTTGGGGGAAGGAGTGTTACTCTGTTTTTGTGAGATTTGAGTTGCAAGTCAGCAAAGAATAGGATTATTGGCTATTGCCTTTTTCCAACCAAGGTGTTTTGAGACATCCCAAGGCCTTCCCTTCTCAGGGCCTTTGGCAGGCAGTTGGTCCTTTACAGGTAGGTGTTTGTAGAGCTGGGGTGGTGTTGGTGCAGATCTGAATTCTGGAGTTGGGGTTTTTGGCAGGGAGATGGTTCTAGATCGCATTCTAGCTGCTTGAAAGTTATAGGCTATGTTCTAGATCAAGTTCTAGCTCGCTTGGAAGTTCTAGATCACTCCGTGGTTCTAGATCGGTTTCCAGGCTGGCTTGGGGCTCCATTGGGTTCTGAGATGGGGAGGACCTAGTTCAGGCACCTGTTTTGGCATCTCACCAGGACTTAGAATACTTGCTGATGATGAGAGCAGGCTCACTGGGGTTTTCCCTTTTTATTTCCTTTTTTGTCTTGCACACTTTTTTTTCTTCTTTGGGGCTCTTTGGAGTTGAAGGCCCATAGGACCATTCCATCAGCTGCATCTCTCCCAAGTTTCTAGTATGCTGACTCGCCCTGCCTCTCTGGACTTTCTTTTCACTGGAGGCAACATTGCAAACTGGACAAGCTCCTGCTTGACCATCTCCTTCGCAGCAATTGTTTGCCATGCTCCTGCTCCTGCGGGGCTTGCCAGCCTGCCCAAGAGCCTTGTCCAGTTGGCTTTGGCACCCACTCTTGCGCTCAGAAGAAGCACTTCAGACAGGCCAGGGGTGGCCATGCACCTCACAAAAGGCTCAGCGCTTCTAGAGGACACTCCAGTACCTGCACCCGCAGCTGCAAATGCCAGCAGAACCCCAACGCTGAAGAAGAAACAGAGGAATCGCACCGGCAAGGCTCAAATGTCCGGTGTCACTTGCCTGCTCATGAGATAGAGGGATGGAGCAATGACCATTGCTGCCGCTCACAGAGCCCTTCTCCAGCCTCGCCTCAAGTCCCAGGCAGGTTTGAAAGGCAGGAGGAGAGGAGATTTCCGGGTCCCCTTAGTGCTGCACGCCAGTAAGCTATTTGAAGCGTTGGCAGCAATTACTGGGACAGGCTTGCCGGTGCAGACGGACAGAGAGGACTTGGAAATAGCAGCCACAGGTGGACCCTCATTTCTGGATGAGGAAGATGGCATTGGCTGGGGGGGGGTAATTCCAGGGATGCCCCATC
>NW_010122943.1:45447-53409 GCF_000699245.1 Pterocles gutturalis
GATGATCTCTAAGATCCCTTCCAACCCAAACCATCCTGTGATTCTGTGAGTGTTCTGGTGTGGGTCGCTCTGTGCTGTCACCTGGTGTTTGTGTGCCTGTGCTGACTGCAGCTGACAGCCAGAGGAGAGGCAGGTATGTGCGCGAGATGAGCGTCTGCATTTCTGTGCACAAATATATACATAGCCTGTGGCAAAGTCAGTCCCTGATGTTCCGTAATAAGTCAGATTCCAGAAGTTAGGGTGTGCATAGGACTCTGCTTCCTTCTCAGCACAGTGCTCTCTGCTTTTGCCAGTGCCCATCAGCACAGTAACTCACCGGAGCATCCATGTCTGACTGAGGCTGGGGAGGGAGCAGCCAGCCCCATCAGCGCCAGCCTGTCGGTGCCAGTGGCTGAGGCGCTGTACTGCTGTGCCCTGCTGCTCTGGTGTTTGTGTTGCACCAGTAACGAGCATGTCCCAAGAGTGTCTTTAAGAGACTTCAGATTTCCTCATTTCCTTCCCACATGCCTCACACACCTCATCTTCAGAGTCCCGCGTCCTGAGGTCTTTCCTAAGCGATGTCATTTTGATGCGGTGTGTTAGGCACGCCTTTCTGGGAAGTGTAGTTGCACTAAATCCCGTGTGTTCCGCTGTCACAAAGCCTGAAAACTGAGCAGCTGGACATGTCGGAGACACTGTAGTTTTGAGAAAGGAAGAGGAGGATTCTGCGTAGATAGCAGGACTGGAAAAAACAAGTGTAGCATTTTGAAGGGCTAACGTTAGAGAAGGCATCTTCTTCCTCTTCTGCCTTTTCCAAGCCGGCTGACCGCTGCCGGGCTTTCCGCAGGAGTGAGCTTGGCTGCTCTATGGAGAGAGTCGGTGTTACACTCCTCGTGGTAAGGAACAGGCAAGTGGATAAGGCTGTTTCTGAAAGGAGATGACTCACGCTGGAGCAGATTGTTTCCTAAATTCCAGATGAAATCACTTTGTATATTCCCTGACCAGGGCAAGAGAGTGCTTACAAGTACAGCGTTCTGCCCCGTACCTCCAGCGCAGACCAGGATAACACCTCTTGGCCGCGTTGCTGCTGACAGCAGGGGAGATGCCAGTGAGCTGTGCTAAAAGTCTTGGCTGCTGCTTTTTACCCATTTGATCTTTTTCATCGAGGCCAAAAGTAGCTTTTTCAGGGCTGGCAAGAAGATAATGGAGTGTTTCTTTGGTTCTCCACCTGCCTGCAAGGATCTCAATAAGAAAGGCTTTCATCCCCGTCTGATGGGGGTCGGGAGGCTGTACCCCATGTTGTCTCTACTGAGAGAGCTGATCTCAGTGCCCCTACGAAAGTACCGATGGAAACCAATTTGGAACAGTGTTACGGGGAAGAAATTGGAGTTACCAGCTTGCATATCATCTAGCTAATAACCTGCCATGCAATTCAAACATCACTGCCTACTTTTTTCAGCCACACACCCTGGAGAAAGTATCAGGGTAATGGAACATGAGAAACCAATTTAGGAGAGGGGTGAATAGGAGGTGATAAACATGAGCTAAGAAAATCTGTCCAGTGAACATTTGAGAGGAACCTGAATGTGGGCTTGTACACTGAATCCTGGAAAAAATAGTAGTCATCATCATCAGGTTCAGCTACAACCGGGAAAGGTGTCATTAAGCTGTGCTGGCAGGTGTCTGACTGTATAGGCACCGTGCTTGGCTGTCTCTGAAGGTGCTTTCCCAGCAGGCCTTTATGGAAGCTTGTAAAGATCTGTGTCTTACAAGATTAGTCTATGTAAGGCTGTTAGTATCACTGCAAACTTTGGATTCGCATCCCTAAAACGTGGGGAGAAGGTTCCCCATTAGCTTGCTGTTACAAGTCCTTTAGGGGCTTGAGGCTGTGCCGGTAAAGGAGTCCTGCTGCTACAGACTGTCTCTTCTTTTTTCCTTCCTAGATTGAGGAGGAGATGCTGGCGTTGCAGAACGAGCGTACCGAACGGATACGAAGCCTGCTGGAGCGTCAAGCTCGCGAGATCGAAGCCTTTGACTCAGAAAGCATGAGGCTAGGTTTTAGTAATATGGTTCTTTCTAATCTCTCCCCCGAGGCGTTCAGCCACAGCTACCCGGGAGCTTCTGGCTGGTCCCACAATCCTACTGGGGGTGCAGGACCTCACTGGGGTCATCCCATGGGTGGCCCACCACAAGCTTGGGGCCATCCAATGCAAGGTGGACCCCAGCCATGGGGTCACCCCTCGGGGCCCATGCAGGGGGTACCTCGAAGTAGTGCTATAGGGGTCCGCAACAGCCCCCAGGCTCTGAGGCGGACAGCTTCTGGGGGACGGACGGAACAGGGCATGAGCAGGAGCACAAGTGTTACTTCACAAATATCCAATGGTTCACACATGTCTTATACATAACTTAAACAATAACTGAGGGTGGCAATTCCACTGGAGCTGTCTGCCAACAGAAACTGCCTACAGACACCAGCCCAGCAGCCTCCTCAGTGCGGTGCTGACGTGTGGAAGCTGGGTGCACATGGAATATTGTATTCATTTTGTAAAGCATTACGTTTTGTGTTTACTAACTGGGATGTCATAGTATTTGGCTGCAGGGTTTGGGGGGGTGGTTTTTTGTTTTTTTGTTGGTTTTTTTTTTTTTTTTTTTTTTACTTTTTGGAGGGGTCTTGGGAGGGCATCTGAGAAATATATGCAATTAGTCAGAAAAGTTGGCTGGTGGTCATCACACTGACAGGACAGAAGGGCCTCGGACTGCCCTCATCACACTCTCCATAGGAAGTCTGAGGGAGAATGGAGACCTCCTCCCATGTCCGTAAATTTCCAACTGCCACCCTGCAAAAACCAGGCGAGCTGCCTTTAAACCAACATCCAGGGGAGGAACAGCTGGATCTTCTGTTCCATTTTTATTTGTCATTAAATTGGATACATTTCTAGGGTATTGCCTCTGCAAAGAGGCGTTTTCGAAGACTTGTAGGCGAGGAAGAAGGGTGAAAAGAAAGGCCAAGAGACACCAGGGCTCAGCAGGGCCCTTCTACCCAAGTGCCCGCTCCGTGTTGTGTAAGAAGTGGCGTTCTCTCGGAAGGCACTGGTCAGCTTCCCGAGAACTGTGTAGGTAAACCTGTCGGGAGGGAACAGGCTAGAAATAATTTATTTCTGCTTTAGCACTCCCTGGCTGTGCTGCTGGTAGCTCAGACAAGGCGGGACAGAGGAGCGTAAGTAATGCACTTGTACAGCTAATACTGTGACATCTCATTTTAGCTAAGCATCAGAGTAATTCTTGGAGCCCAGCGTAGTCCTTTTTTGCTCCATTCAGAAATATTAGACTTTCAGCCAGTCTCAAATGCCAGAGGTATTTTGAAGGATGCCATAGTCACAAAATGCCATTTGGTCAGGTTTTTCATTATTACTCTACATCCACCAATTTATTACCTTTTTGGCTTGTTGCAATTTCCTGTTTACATGTAGAGTGTAGCCAACTGTTTAAATGTTTAGTTGCCACAGCGTACCAGGAGGAGCTGAGCCAATGACTCTTTCCGAGCTGATGACTAACCCACATCACCACTGTAGATCTTGCTGCATGTGAGGCTCCTTTTTTATTATTTTTGTTGCTGCAATACTTCACAACTTTTACAGTCCCTTGAGATGCTGTGATGTTTTGGCAGCATATCGCACCACGCGAGAAGGCACTACTTCCAGAGGCTCGTTGGAGCTGCTGTACTACTGAAAGGAAGCAGAGGAGGTTGTGAAATCCATACGGCGATAAAGGGGTCGGGGAGTCTCATTAACCGAATGACTTTGTGGCATCGTGTCATCCCTTAGTGCTGGGAACTGGAGATGCCTCCGTGCTCTTGTGCCAGTGCCAGGGCGGTCTGGGTCAGCCGGCTCGGTGAGGCTAGGGAGAGAGCAGGTAGACGAAGTTTGGCTTGAGGCAAAGCTTTCCGTCTTGGGGTCTGACCAGCCAGGGTTCTTTGTAAATGTTTTTCCTTGCACACTAATCATCTTGAAGAAAACACTAGCTGCTAACTCTAGGATTTGCCTTTAATATGTTTATAGGGCTCAAAAGCAAGGTTTTCCAAGTGTGTTTGTCCATGTGACATATTTATATAGAACATACTCTAGTGTCTCGCTGCTGTTCAGTACTCTTGACAGGGCGACGTTCTTTCGTTAGCTAAATTAACATCCACTCCCAATCCTTAACTCTCTGTCCGGTGAATCCAACTGGGATTTCTAGCATCTTGACGTAGCGTATCGCTCTAACCGAAGATGGAAACTCTACCAGAATATGTTTGAGCAGCCCCTTAGTAAGGAGCTTTGTAGTACTAACAGTTGATGGAAGCCTGGGATGAGGCGGTGGTCCCATGGAGGTGATGCTGGTTGCCCCCTGGGGCAGGTGGTGACCGTGAATTGTCCTGTCCTTTCCTCTGCCATGTTTGTATGTGGAATTGGATGTTTTGGGGTCATTCTTTTGCATTGCAGCGTTGTTGAAATGCAGCAAAAGCGATTTAGGAAAGGTACCTGTATTTTCCTGGGTTTAGAAAGAAAAATATGAAATGAAAGGCCAAAATTGTACGGGATTTACCATGCGAGTGTGGAGGGTGTGCTCGGAGCATGGTGCTAACACAGCGTTTTTGAAGTTCAGCTCCTCTCACAAACAGCGACAGTGACAGCGGGGACAGGCTGTACCTGCAGGTTCGGTGGGTTCATTCTTTTGCTTCTGTTATGGTTTGAATTTGGTCAAAGTCTCTGGCTTAAACTGAGCTACTTCAACAGAATTCTCTCAACCCATCTCTTTGTGTAATGTCAAGCATGACTGAATGCTGAATCCAAATGATGGCTGTCCCATATTGGCTTTTTTTGTATTCAAAAAGAACTGTGTAGTAACCATTTTTACATGTATATCATGTGCAGACCTGGACTATTCCAACAAGTTAATATTTTAATTAAAATAGTTTGCAAAAACTGATTCAGATCAACTGGTCTAAATGTGTGTGTCCCTGTGTGTACGTGGGGGAAGGAAAGCTGTCCCAAACAAGCCTGATCTCGAGAGAAAGCACCCCGATAGGGACTCGGGGTCAGGCTGTGCCTTGGAGGTCTGCGAGGAGGCCCTTGGTGTTGAGAATTTTAATGTATCTCAGGTATATTTCTGAGATACATGAGCAACTCTAAAATACGCTAGAGAGCCGCAAACACTCTCTGAATCAGTTTGCAAACTCTATTTTTTTTAAAGTAAGACCAATTTCTTCATATTGTACTCGTTGCAGTCATGCCCTAACTTTGGTTTTAAAAATACTGTAATCTGTAAATTGTGGAAGCTGCTCCAGTACCTCAGCAAGGATGTTCTTTCACATCTTTTATGTTCGTATTTAACACTGGGGAAACTCTTCTGTGTGGACTACTTTGCAAATTTTATTGCAGTATTTTCAAATCACCAGCTTGACCCCTGCCGTCTCTTACTCTGTGGTTATTCTTCTCTCCCCTTTGCAAAGACCTAAAGTTCTGATGTAGTTTAGCCGAGAGATAAAAAAAAAAAAAAAAAAAAAAAGAAAGAAAGAGGAGCCAGCGTTTTCACCTCTTTCTCATTGAATTTCTGTTGATTTTATTTAATTAAAATCAGTGCAAGGGACCGTGTTTCTCTTGTTCGCCGTGTCCCGGGGAGTCAGCAGCCGCCTCTCCCTCCCCTGTTCACCCCCACGTGCTTTCTTCCTCAGATGCAGCGCTGAAATGGAGGCCAGCTCTGTTTCACCTGCATTTCCCTCCAAGCCTGTGAACTTCAAAGAGGTTGAAGAAATCAATGTGGTACGATACCAAGCTTTCCACAGAAAATCCCCTGCAGCCATCCCTTGCCTGGCTTGGGGCCGGGCTGGCATCGCTCCGTATCGCACCCAGCCCTCCTGCTCCACGGGGAACGTGCGTCGCACGCTCGCTGTGACCCCCCTGGGGCGCTCCCTGGGACATCCTGGGCTGATGCTGTTTATTCCCCTCCCCAGGGACGAGGGCCCCTTGCACCTGAGGCTGCCCTGTCCCTTGCCCCTGCTTACGTGCCATTTCTTGAGAGGCAATAAATTGTATTGTACCACTGTCTCCCATTACTCTGTGGAATACGCACATCTCTCTGGATATATATATGGTATCTCATTTGTATATATTTATATACTCTGTACGTACGTGTGTGTGGGTATAGGTGCACACACACCTCACGCTGTGCATTTCTGTCAGGGCACTTCAGTTCTGCTGTTCTTTAGCACTCCTGTTCATGAGCAAAAGCAACCCCTGCGGTGGGGCTCTCCAGGGCGAGGGCTCGTACATCTGCGCGGGCTGTGCCGGGGCTGAGCGCAGGCACGAGCCCCCCTTCAGTACCACCCTGCTAATTGCAGCTTGCTTTTTCTGGGGCGCGGGAGGGTAGGAGAGCTGCTCTGGGTGTGCTGTAAAGGAGAGAACAGAGCTCCCAGAGGGTAGCAGAAAGTCAGAAGACGGCAGAGAAGCAAACAAGGTGGTCTAGCGATAGGAAGGCGGTTGAGGCGATGTAGGGATCTGCTGGGGAGGCGGTGCGTGGGCCGGTGAAGTGCTCAGCAGGCTGAGCGCAGAGTCCCCAGCTGCGCCTCGTCACAAAGGATCACAAAGCCCGGCGCAGTCTTGGCACGCTGCACCGAAAAAAATGCGTGAGTCCACGCTGCCACTAACTCTGAACAGTCTACCTTTGTGTGCATCTAATTACCAGAGCAGGTTGTGGGGAGGATCAAAAGAGGAGCTAAACGGGAAGATTTAAAGTGTGTATGTGTGTATATGTATATATACATGCACAGACACTTCTGGTCCGTTCTTTATTCTGCTTAGGCGTGTGTGTTCTGTTACTCAAGTCGGGTAAGCAGAGGACAGCCTTGTTCTCCTGCGTGCTCGCGCTGCATTCCTGGTAAATCTCACCCTGGTCTTTCTCATAGTAGAGGGGCGAGTGCCATGCTGGGCACCACGAGCTCCTCAGGCTGTGAAGACCCTTCTAACCTTCTTCTTTGTGCTCTACAGCCCCCATCTGAGTGAGACATCTGGCAGTTCAGGGGATAAATGGTTCTCGCATGTGTCAAGTCACAAATGTTCATCCAGCTGCGATATTTCCCCGAGGAAGCCCAGCCAGCTCAGCAGCACGCCAACCACGGTCTCTCTTGGTGCTACCGAGAATTTGGAGGCAATTTTCCCCCCTGTCCCTTTTGGAAGCTCTCTTGAGAGGTTTTTTTTAGGAGAGGCTCAGGTTTGGTCAGGACATCGTTACCCTTTCACGTGGAGTGGTGTCATCTTGAGCTGCGCTCCTGCCCCTGGGACTTTGCCACCCTGGCGCTGGCCGGCAGCGAGCCCGGAGCCGCGTGCTGAGGATGGAGGAGTGGTGGGTGCCCAGACAGGGACACCGTGGGTGTTCCTCTGCTGTGTTTGTTTCAGTTTGCACTTTTTGGAGTCGATTGAGCTGGAGTTTGTTGAGAAATATGTGTGAGGCGCTTTGGAGGGTAGCTGTTTACAGCCCCCCCCCCAAAAAAAAAAAGCTGATAGATCTGGTGGTCATAGTAAAGGTCCCCCCAGCAGGGAAGGACGGCAGCGGATAACCCCAGTTCCTGTTGCACAATGAGGGGCAGCCGGCTGGGGCCGTGCTGTGGCTGCATCCCTGCCCTGCCCCTCACCCAGGCTTTGCCGGGGAGGAAAAGGCCTTTGTCAGCTAGAGAGGGACTTAGGGAATGGGATTTGCTGGCAAACAAGCACCTTAAGCACTGCGCTGTGGGTCTCGATACTTGCACTTCACCTGGAGGCTCCTCGGTGGGGGGGGAAGGCAGTTTGGTACGTGACTGTGGGCTTTGCACCCGCCTGGCATCCTCAAAACATCCCAAAGCCATGTCCTAGGAAAAAAACCCAACATCAGTTCCCTCTCTCCTTGCTTTCTCGGAGTGCACACACTGAGTCCAGGAGCCAGGAGGGGCGAGCGTTGCCCCCACCGATG
>NW_010122944.1:0-37269 GCF_000699245.1 Pterocles gutturalis
ATAACGGGAACCACAGTTAGTCCTCAAAAGATCTGCCTAGAAAACAAAATAAAAAGATGTACAGAAATTAATGTGTGATATACAGTGGGTTCGAAACATATGTGGTATTTCAAATTATGATCTTGCTCCTTTGATGCCATTGCTTAAAGGAAATCCTGATGCAGGAGAAGTGCGAACGCTGTCAAAACTGCAGGAAGAGGCCTTACAGCATGTAATGAATCAAATCACCTCAGCTACGGCATGACAATGGAATCCAGAATGCTCCTTACAAACCTGTGTTTGTAATGGCCAACATCAACCCTTTGCTATATTAGCACAATGGGATTCCACGCTTTCAGATCCTTTATGTGTTTTAGACTGGGTATTTTTATCTTATCGTTCACCCAAAACTATTGTAACCAGGCCTGAAGCTATAGCTCAAATTATTATTCATGCAAGAAGATGCTGCCGTGAAATTGCAGGAGTTGATCCTGACCATATTTGTATTCCTACTGTTGCTGAAAATTTTAATTGGGTTTTACAACACAATGATGCACTAGCACTAGCCTTTGATTCCTTTACTGGAACAATTACTGCTAACTACCCAGCACACAAATTATTCAAAATATTAATGCAATATGTATTTGAACCTGTTCCAAAACTATCCAGAAAGCCAGTAAAAGGTGTAACTGTCTTTACAGATGCTAGCAAAACAAATCATAGAGCTGGTTATACATGGTATGCAAACAAAGGATGGCATTTGCAACTTCTTTCTGGAACACCTGACGATTCTCTCCAGACATTAGAATTGTATGCAGTGCTTACCGTATTTAAGAGATGGTCTGATAAGACTGTTAATATTGTCTGTGGTTCTTTATATGTTGTAGGAATAGTTCAGAGATTGGAACGAGCAGTATTGAAGGAGGTAAATAACTGCTGGCTATGACAGCTTCTATATGAGTTATGGCAATCATTAAATATGCGTAAACATAGCTATTTCATAATGCACATCCGCAGCCATTCAGGACGTCCGGGTATTCTAGTGGAAGGAAATGATAGAGTTGATCAGCTAGTTGCAGCTGCCTGGACTGGCCCACCTCCTAATGCATTTCAACAAGCTCGAAATTCTCACATGTTTTTTCACCAGTCAGCAAAAGTATTAGCTCGTCAGTTTAACTCATCTTTATCAGATGCTAAAGGCATTGTTCAAGCTTGTCCCGATTGCCAAGGACAAACTTTAGGCATAGGATTAGGAGTTAATCCTCGTGGTTTACACCCTTTACAAATCTGGCAGATGGATGTAACTCGTACACCCAGTTTTGGGCGTCTCAAATATTTACATGTCATGATCGACACCTTTTCACACGCTGTGTGGGCAGCCCCGCTGTCTGGAGAAACAGCTCATCATGTTATTACTCACCTTCGGGGCTGCTTTGCTGCCCTAGGGGTTCCCATTGAGTTAAAAACAGATAATGCCCCTGCTTATAAATCGAAAACGTTTCAACATTTTTTAAATCTCTGAGGAGTGAAACATACCATTGGAGTAGCTCACTCACCAACCAGACAAGGAATTGTTGAGCGAACTCATCAAGTTATTAAACAGTTATTAATAAAACAAAAGGGAGGAGAAGAGGGTATTTCTCTTGCCGCACAGACAGCTAAAGTAACCTATGTCATGAATTTCTTGCGACTGGTAGGAGAGGCCAGTGAACCACCTGCAGTAGTTCATAGCCAAGCTTTAACCTCTGGCCACAAAGATGCAGAGAAAGGAGTGTTAGTTCAGTGTAAAGATAAACATAGTATAAACAGGTGTCTGGAAAGGCCCTGCAGAATTAAAATATAATGGTCGAGGGTATGCTTGTATCGTTACAGAAAAAGGGCTACGATGGATCCCAGCGCGTTGGATTAAGCCTTGGAAGAGACTTCACACTGAACAACAAGCGACAAGTGATCAACAAGCGACAAGTGCAAGTGTGAACTTTTGCAGTGAACAGCAGTTAATGAGCTAACCCTGGAAGAGACTTCACACCCATCAACAAGTGGTAAGTGCAAGTGTGAACTTCCGCAGTGAACTGTTAATGAGCTTAAGCTGCTCATATTATCATTATAATGGACATCCTTAAGATCTATAAGGCCTTTTGTTAGTTTTTATGAAATCACTGTCACCATCTACTGTTGTTAAGAGTTTTAATTGCATAGTTTAGGATGTTGTCTTGCTAAGCAAACTAAAGTATTTTCTTTAGTGCTGAGTGGATTATTAATAGATGTAGATTTAATTAGAGATGCTATCATGCAAAACAGAATTGCTATTGATTTTTGCTCTTAGCATAGGGAATTATTGTGATGAATTTGAAGGTATGTGTTGTACGAACCACTCTGATAACTTCAATACAGTTTTCTAACTAATTCAGAACTCTAAAAGAGTTCGTTCTGGGATTAGAAGAGTGGTTAGGGAATTGTAGGTATTGGTAAAGATAGCAATTATAATAATGCTAATGACTTTCGCTTTATTGTTAATCACACCTTGCTTGCTACAATGCTTACGGAATGCAGCTTGAAAAAGAAAAAAAAAGGAAACATATATATATTAATGCAAAAGCTTTAGCTTGCTTAAGTTAAATAAGATGGGGGAATTGTGAGAATCTTTTTAGAAGAAAAATACTTATGTTTGTAAGAACCTTCTTAGAAGAAAAATACTGATGTTTGTAAGAATCTCCTTAGGAGAAAAATACTCATGTTTGTCAGAACCTTTTTTAGAAGAAGGTCCTCATGTAGTTGATTTCTACTACAGGAGAAAATAACACCTGCAAGGGATGAGAAAGAAAGCAATTGTACAGGATGTGAGTGAGATAAGGAGGAACTGAAGGTAAATAATCAGCAGAACTAGGTAATGTTAAGGGTCCTGTTCCCAGGACCAAGGTTAGCCAATAGTAACTTTGTCTTTAGGATTTTAAAATCATTGTATCCAACCAGTAACTGCCAAATCGGTGTGAGTTCTGTATAAAAGTGTGGAATTGAGGCATAATAAATGGCTACAGCTTGATCATATTGGTCTGCGTAGTCCCTACCAGAGGCAACCTAATGCATGTTCAAAACCTGCACATAGTCACCAACCTAAGAACAACTCAGAAGAAGTAATGAAGATCCAGCAGCTGACATCCCTTGTCATCGGTGTAATGGTGAAGAATCCTAGGCAGATAATTTGGGCACAAGAACCTTGGTGGTTGTGAGAATATGGGTCTGAGAGTGTGTTGAATGTGATTGAGTGAATCAGTTCTGTATTTAAATGAAATCACCTTCCTCCTCACACAATGAGCTTTACTACACTGGTTCTACAGCACTGCAACATTATTTCCTGTATGGAATTGATTGCCAGGCATCAGGTCAAATTCATCTGTCTCTCTTCTCTTTCTCTCCCTGTAGACACCATGTGAAGGCTGCATCGAGAGGGACAATAAGAATACTGATGCAACTATGGAGTTCCTCCTGCTCAGCTTCTCTGAGCTGCTCTGTCTGTAGGTCCTCTTCTTCCTTATCTTTTTCATTGTCCATTTGGTCACGTTGGCAGGGAATGCGATGATCTTCATGGCAGTGGTTATGGAGCCTTCCTGTCCTCCCATGCTTTTCTTCCTCTGTCAGCTGTCATTGAGCTCTGCTATACCTTAGCATGTAGGAGGTGAAGAATTTGTGTCTGAACAAGGCTAGAAGGGACAAAAAGGAGGAAATAAGCAGTAACTGATAGGGGATTACGTCATGCAGCACAGGGTATGGATCAGCGCATGTTTGCTTGCACATGAGAGCAGCAATTGCCAAGAAAGGCTGAGGGGTGTCCAACATGAAGAACATCACCCAGAGAAGCTGCGATGGAGACCCATGCCATGCAGAGGGGGGAGTGTCTGGTCTCCCTGTGCCTGGCAGAAAATCCAAGAGCTAAAGGAAAACCCTAAGAGCACAGAAGGTATGAGGGATATTCCAGCAGCACCATTTCTTTCATAGGCTGTGCTGCACAGATGCACCTTTTTGTGGCACTTCGTGGGGCTGAATGCTTCCTCCTGGTAGCCATGACTGATGTGTTGCCATCTGTCAGCCACTCCACTACGGAGCTGTGATGAGTGAGGGGCTCTCCCTCAGGCTGGCTGTGGCATGCTGTATGGGAGGCTTTGCTATTGCCCTGGGGTTGACAGTGGCTGTTTTCTGGTTACCTTTCTGTCTGTCACATCATATCAACCACTTCTGTGATGTCCCTGCTGTACTGCACCTGGCCTGCACACAGAATTACACCCCTGAGCTGCCCTTGCTGGCTGCCTGTGTGCTCCTCCTGCGGCTCCCCTTCCTACTAATCCTGACCTTGTATGTTTGCATTGCTGCTGCTTTGTTACGTGTCACCTACTCTGTGGGAAAGGGCAAGGCCTTTTCCACCTGCAAGAAGGTATGTGTTGTACGAACCACTCTGATAACTTCAATACAGTTTTCTAACTAATTCAGAACTCTAAAAGTGTTCATTTTGGGATTAGAAGAGTGGTTAGGGAATTGTAGGTATTGGTAAAGATAGCAATTATAATAATGCTAATGATTTTTGCTTTATTGTTAATCACACCTTGCTTGCTACAATGCTTACAGAATGCAGCTTGAAAAAGAAAAAAAAAGGAAAAAGTATATATATTAATGCAAAAGCTTTAGCTTGCTTAAGTTAAATAAGATGGGGGAATTGTGAGAATCTTTTTAGAAGAAACATACTTACTTCACACTTAGCCATCGCCTTGCTACACTACAGGTGTGCTACCTTCATGTACATTCATCCTAAGTCCAGTTACTCACCAGCTCGAGACAAGACGGTGTCTCTGGTCTACACCAACATTATTCCATTACTTTATCCACTAACTTAAAGCCTGAGGAACAAGGAAATCAGAGGGATCCTTGGGAGAATGTTGAGGAGGAAGAAAATAGCTCAGCTGAACTGGGATACTATTAGAGCTGTGATATGTGTGTGTGGTAAATTATGGTAGAACTAACGTGTGCTTGTTGGAGAACAGCCTCATAACCATGTTAGGGCCAGATACTCCATAGAATTCACTACGTCAAATATCCATGCAGAATTCAACATGCATCAATGCATTTATGACAAAATGACATACCTGAAAAGAAAGAAAGAAAGAAAGAAAGAAAGAAAGAAAAAGAAAGAAAGGTCTCTAATGTAAGAGTTTATCTAAAAGGATATGCTTTAATGACTTGTGAGGAAGAAGAGCTTTGACCAGTTTGTGGTCTCAGTTCTGTGATATATGCATGCTTAGATTCATGGTCATCTCAGCACAATCAAAAGATCGACACAAAATTATTTAAAGATGCTGTATTTGTTTCATCACTTTTCTATCAAGATGAAAGCAGAAACTGGAAACTGGAAAGTCAATAAAAAATTTAGACCAGTAAGTTTTTCATCACAAAAAATCTAAAGAGGGCTATTGGAAGGTTAGAAGAAGAAAGCCCGTGCCTAGAAAGAAGTGGAAATTAAGCTGTGGTTTTCTCCAAATTTAGCAGAAGGCTGCACTCCAACAACACATCACAAGTGGAAAGATCTTTAGTGTAAACACATCTTACTTTGAATTATTCTAGATAATGAAAATGAAAGTGCCATCAGTTTGACGGGAGTATGACTTTTCCATGCCTGTTTTGCAGGAAGCAATCTTTCCTTTTATAGAGAGATGCTTTAGGTTTGGATTGTTCCTATAGCAACATAAAGGCTAAGATACTGGTCTTATCATGTGACTTTTATCAGGAAAAACTGTATCATATAAATAAGGATGCCTGAGGAGTGTTGAAAACTATCATAATAAGATTAATAACACCACTGCTCCAGTTATTGTAATTTCTTTAGCAAAACTAGTGAGAGTTATAGCACATGCTGGACTGCAGCAGACATAAGAGTCTGAAAGGTGAAAAGCAGCGTTATTTTATGTGTTTCCTACATGTAGGTAGAACAGGATGATTCAGACAAACAAGGGAAGATCAGTTTTGGACAGAAACAGGGGGGAAAGAAGCAACGTCATTATTCTATTTAATACACCCCTCTCCTATGGCTCTTTAAAGCCCCAAGCAAACCCTATGATTCAGAAACCCCCTCTTACATATCAAATTGTTGAGAAAAAAAATAAAGTTTGCTTCTGTTTCTCTGTCTAATTGGAAGGAATTTCAACACCTCAGCTGCCCTCAGCTCTCTCTCTTGACAGACTAAGAGAGCAGAGTGATACTTGATTTCTCTGGGCTACAATCATTAAAAAATACGGTAAGTGGATTGGACTAATGTAAACAATTGGCACTGTAACTAAGGAAGTTAACTTGGAGCCATCTGACAAAAGAGAAATGTGTAATTTAAACCTCACATTAAAAGCTGTCTTCAAGTTGACAGTCTAGCCAGGCTAAAACATTAACATGAATATTGGCTCTCATGTCAATGAATACCTAATTATTGCTGTGAGCAAAGGTTTAACTGCATTATTTATAATGATCAAAGTTGTACTGAACATTTTAATCACCTTCCAGGTCTTCCAAAAATGAGAAGGGGAGGGTCTCAATAAAGCATATTACTTACTAATAGAGAAGTACTTAGAAGTACACTAGAGAAGTACTTTGAATCAAATACTATTAAAGGATTTAAAGACAGTAAATAACTGTAATGAGCACAGGACAAAACTGAAGCATCAATTCCAAATCCTGTCAAGTCAAATCAAGCCTTGAACTTAATCCTACTGCAAGCAGTGGGCTGGACTAAAGACCTCCAGAAGTCCCCTCTGAGATGAGCAGGATTATACAGCAGAGGTTTCTGGGAGGTATTGATATGCTCAAACACCTGGCAATAAAATGAAGGGACAGAAGGACACTGAGGTTTATAATACTGATCAGAACCTTGGTAGAGACCCTCATATGCTTCTGGCAGCTGTGGGCATGGGATAGCAGGGATATAACTATCATCTGCTTCTTGTTGTGAGGAGGTAGCAGGGCTGTGTCCTGAACTAGAAATGTTCCTCATGAACAACTGCTGACTGGGGGCAGCTTGGCAGACCTGTCCTCACTGCCAGGATATGGATGATGCCTTTGGAAGAGATGACATGACTGAAAGAGCAGCTAGGCTGGACTCCCAGCTCTTTATTTCTGAAATAGATGTGGGAAGCACAACAAGCAATAGAGGCTTTCTGTGAAGACAGTCTTCACCCAATGTCCTTGCAGACGAATGGAGTGAGGAGACACCCTAGAGCCCAAGATTATCCTCCATCCTATCCCCATCAGTATTCCCATGCCCATTCACAGCACCGACGGCCCCTCTCCTGTGCCCAGCTGTGTTGAGTGCAGGGCTTTGCTTTAGATCTATAAATAGATCTGTAGAGAGGACTTAGGGATGAGAGTGGGAAGGGGAAGCTTATGACAGAGCAGCAACAATGTATATGAGATGTCAAAACCATTTTCTTTTTAAATGCTATCTTTCAATTGCCAGGAGCTGCCTGAAGTCCCTTTTCCACCACCTCCCTTTACAAGGGGCTGTTTCAGTCCTGTTGATCCAATATGCTGTATGTTGAGAGCTGGAGAATGCCCAAGTGAAGTAAGACAGCAACATCCCTGATGTAGGGCATAAGCAAAAAAACCCCACGAGAATTTCCATGTCCTTTTCAGAACTTCACAGGGAACAGCAGGATCCAGCCAGGCAGTGCAGAGTTAGAGAACTGTATATTCCACCTCTAACCAAAGACAGATAGGGCAAAGATCTTTCCATGGACATTATAACTGTGTTGGGCAGGGTCTTAAGACCCTCCAGTGTATGAGTAAGGTTGCGGACCTGCATTCCACAAACAGTCCTGTCTTTTCTTGGAAGAAGAATGCCTACATCTTCAAATTTGCAGAGGTCTGAGATCTGGCAAACACAGGTGTCATGAGGTTTTCCAATTAAACCAGCTAAGACATCTCTAAGAATCTCTTAATGGTTTACACAGTCATAAAATCAGAGTACTCATCCTTGCATTTAATTTTGTCAGGGCTGCCCTGAGCAAGGCACTGGATAAGATCTCATCAGTGGTTGAGCACCAGAGCTTAACCTCTAAGAGCTCAATTTGCAAGGCCTGTAAGATCTCATCAGTGCTGTCAATGTACTCAAAAATTAAGGTTTGGAGGATGCTGGCAGAAACATCAAGTAATATTCAGGGTACTCAAGGTCCAGTAACTTGAATGGTAGAAACCATTCAAAGAGGTACCTTCACTCAAGTGAAAACTTTTTTTTTTTTTTTTTTTTCTTCACACTCTCATGTTTTGCTGGCAGTCCAGGCGAGATGTTTCCTAAAAATTGTTTCCATAAATAATCAATCTCCTAAAAAGAACTGAATACTCTTGCATTAAAAATATTTCCTTACATTTCTAGGAGTCTAAATACATAACAGTTTACTACAGAGATGTATTTCTGTTATGGGTTAGGGAAGCCGAAATTCAGACGGAAGTCTAATTTTAAGAACATGGAAGAAGTTTCAATGTATTCAACTCCCCTTGACAAAGGCACCTTATCACAGCCTATACACTTTGGCTTACCTGGAAAGTAAGCCCACCAGCCTCCCTTTGGTTAGAGTCTTTAAAAGGTTAGAAAATGTGCTATAATTTTAAATAAATAAAAAATCCTATATTTACCCAAATAGCTTCCTTTGTCCTTTGATCTGAAGCAGAAGGAAAGTATCAAGGTGAAATTAATAGAGCTATTTAAAACAATGGAGTTGTAGACAGTGAAAAGGGATGTAGGGATAGTATTAAACCTAGAAAACAGCCTTTAATACCATGAGGGTGAAAAGATGTCAAAGATGGTGATTTGCTTTATTGAGAAAAGGACCCTTTTTTTCCTATATATTTATTATTCAGCATGCCAAAGGCAATAGCCAAATTGACTTTTCTATGATATAAACTAGAATGCTATAGGAGTTTCTCTTGCAGATATTTATAGAAAGAAGATTTATAGAAGAAGTGAGATGAGTCCCTCCTGAGATTTTTTTGGTGACATTATATGAAATTACTTACCCAGCATATAAAATCTGATAGGATCCTATATCATATAAATAAATAAAGTCCACATCCCTATAAACAGGCTAATGGGGAACAAATATGCTTAAATATTCTGCCCTTCCCCTCCAGAAAATAAATATTCTAGACTCTAAAAGCTTTTTAATTTCTAGCTGTGTTGTTGTGCAGGAAGCAACCAGGAAGTAGGACAAGAAATAATCAGGAGACCAAAGTGGAGTTGAGGAATGAGGTGAAGTGCCATGCCAGCTGGTTGGTTTCAGAGTCAGTTTCCCTTTGCCCTGCAATCATCTCCACATCAAAAATAGCACTGAAGGCGCTATTAATAATTCCAGCATTTTATCCCCAACCTAAAGTTCTTGGCTCTAAAGATCCTGACACGCTTGGTTATCTTCTAGACAAGTCCAGAAAAAAGTGAGAATGGGAAGGTCAATACCCACCCAGTGTGTACCCTGGGCTTTACCTGCATAAGTGCAAAGATGCAAGACAGTCTGGTTTTACAAATTGGTATGTAGAGATATAAGACCATCTAGTTCTAAAAATTACTGTGTAAAGCTGAGGGGAGCCCAGATGGCTCAGCAGCATATGGCCTCTCATGTAGGCACTGCTAAAATCTGTGTCACGTTTTATTGTGTTTTTGGTCTACAGTTCTACAGTTGCTCTCAGCATTCATTTCAGTTTTCATGTTTTGATTTAATTAAGAGTTCAGGTTTCAAAAATCAAGTGGGAAGCTGGACTGGGAATAGAGTTGACAGTGAGCTGGGAAGATGTTACCACAATCAATGCCTTCTTTGCACCTGCAAGACAGGAAGGTGTCTGTTTCAGAGATCTTCTCTTGATGTCAACATTGAAACCACTCAGGATGAACACAGGTTGTTAACACAGCGACTAGTGGCAACTATTTCATTTCTGCAAAGGATAGCAGCACTACCTACTTAACACGAAGATTAAGCTACAACAGCAAGAAGTAAGTGCAAGCTTATGGTATTTAGATTGTGGAAGCAACTCTAATTTGTCAAGAAGAGGACCATAAAAATAACTGCAGATTTGAAACTGACATAAAAGCTTTAAAATTTCTATTAAAAACCCCAGAAATTAAAAGATTGATTAACTTGCACATTCAGCTGTCACTGTAGAAAAAAAAATTAAAATCACACTATCAAAGTGACTAGCAATATGGCTGCTTACTGCATGTACTGCATGCTAATGATTTTTTTCAATGGTGGTGAGATATTTTCACACTTAAGCATAATTAATCCAAGAGTAGGAAAGAACAGATGGAAAATATGAACAAATTACAAATTACAGAGAGGTACATACAGAGAGTGTATGTATGCAGAGACTACTATTACTATATTTTGAGCTGTGATTCAATTACTAAAAATATTATAATCCTGTTTTTCCAGTTGAAGAAGTAATGAGCGTCTCTACTGGAAATCAAATTTCTCTAGGTCAAATTTTATGTTTATCATACCTATGTTGTTGTTTTAGTAATGTTCAAGGAGAAATTGAATTGTGCTTTTTTTGTTCCTTCTCTTTTTTCCCCCTGAGGTCAGTAAGAGAAGGAATAAAAAAGTGAAAACTTAATGCCATCAAGAAAAATAAATATCTTCAAAT
Organism: Pterocles gutturalis; assembly: GCF_000699245.1. Lineage (NCBI taxonomy): Eukaryota > Metazoa > Chordata > Aves > Pterocliformes > Pteroclidae > Pterocles > Pterocles gutturalis. The sequence goes on from NW_010122944.1 coordinate 10,639, forward strand.
GTGCCCAGGAAGCATGTGCTCTTGAAGAGGAGTGGTAAGTGTAGAACTGCACTTTTTTGATGTGCAAGTACATAATGTGCTACAATATCTATTAGAAAGTAATGTACTCTTGTGACCCACACTTGTACCACTTAGGGCAATTTTATTAATGTGAATATGAATCAGATTATATTATGGCTGGGTTTGCATTGCTTTATACTTGTCTATGCAAAAGTTAGCATCTTAACAGTAGTGAAGCCCTCTTTTGCTTATTTTTTTTTTCTTTTTGCAGTAGGTCCCTCAGTCTCTCATTCACTGTGGACCAAAAGTGTTAACTTGGAAAGAAACAAAATCCCAGCCATCACCAGGCAAAACTGATTGCATCACCCTTGTCCTGGTGGGTGGGCTGCTCCCTGCTCCTTGAGGCACCTTGGGGCAGCCAGGACCTGTAAGTTCCACATCGGCTGGGCCACCAGGGGGAGCAAAACAGGGATATGAAGGCTAGAGAATTTTCTCAGGTAATTTTTTGGGAAAAGAAAGATCATACTCCTCATTTTCAGGATGGTACAATAATTTAATTTACTCCTCTTTTGCAAGTCAAATAAGACCATGGCAGACCATGTCCAGAATATCTTATCAAGAGACAAAAGCCAGAAAGACTGCAGTTCAGCCAACAGTGGAAATATGCTTCTGTACCAAATTAGGTGTCCAAACAGGGCACTAGTAGATTGAGAAACACTTAGTACGTTGCTGATGAACAAGTAAGTGGAGTTTTATGCAAAGATACTGGACTTCTTGTCCATGTTTAGTCCTTCCCACTGGTTGGTCATCTCCATTAGGCAGAGAATACATATGGGAAGCTGCCCTCCTGTTTTGACTGGAGTCCAAGTAAGGAGGTGTCTGCATTCCTGGTGGCAAGACGTGATTCTTCATCTACTAGTGAATGAACAGAATCAGAAAAAGTTTAAGGTGGGAAGGGTCTGCTGCAGGTCTGTGATGGGTTTACCCTTGGCTGGGAGCCTACCCCACACAACCCGTTCGCTCACCCTCCCTCCTCCCAGGGGTGGGGGAGAGAATTAAAGGGGTAAAGGGAAAAAAGGACTCATGGGTTGAGATAAGAACAATTTAATAACTAAACAACAATAATATTAAAAATAATAGTATATACAAACATACAAATGAGTGACACACAGTGACACTGCTCACCAGCCAATGACCAAGGCTCAGCCTGTTCCCGGCTAACGAACCTGGAACAGGGAGAGTCCCAAAAGTGCACTCATGGAACAGAGATAACAGCCCAAGTGTCCCAGACCGAGAGATGACTGAGGGAGGGAGAAGGCCTTGGGAGAGGGACCACCTGGAGTGAGATGACCCAGAGTAAAAAGGATCCGGAACAAAAAGGGACAGGCTTCCAGAGGGCCCTCACCTATACACTGGGCATGATGTGTATGATATGAAATAGACTATTGGCCACTTTGGGTCTCAATCTCGAACCTAAGATCGAATCCTAGACTAGTAACTGGGGCTGCGCTCCCTCCCAGCTTCTCCTACCTGTGGACAGCAGAAAAGCTCAAAGACCTTGGGCTGTCCTGGCAACAACTATAAACATCACTGTTATCAGCCTTCTTCTTAGCACAAACCCAAAACACAACCTCTTGCTAGCTATTATGAATAAAGTTAACTTTGTCTCAGCTTAACCCAGGACAAGGTCTTTAGCCCAACTACTACAGCAGGGTTAATGCCAAAGCTGTGTCAGGTTGCTCCGTGCCTTGTTCAGGCAAATCCTGTACATTTCCAAGGGTGTTCTCTGGATATCTGAGGAAGAGTTAGGGAGAGTCCCCTGCTTCTACTGGGATGAGCAGTAAAAACGAAACCCCAGATCTACACCCTGTCTCTATCAGCTTCATTTGTTCCCTTGTCCTTGCTGGTTTTCTCAAGGGAGAAAGATAACCAGCTTGACTACTTGCACAGTCAAGTCCTCAAGTCCCTAAGCTACGGGTGACCATTTTGTGATCAAGAAAAGTCACTTGTGTTCCTTTGTAGGAATTCAAAATATCTGTTTAAAATGAAGTCTGAGTTTCCGAATTAAAAAAGTCCAAGTACAAAACTAATTTAGCAGCTTAAATCACTAGATGGTAGGAGTCTACTTTTTGCAGAAAGACTGCCTGAAGTCAGTTATTTGAAATATTCTAAGATAATTGCTGGTGGAGTAGAGCCAGAAAACTTTCCAAGATGAAAAAGAAAACACTAGAACATTAAACCATGATCACGGAGGTGAGAATAAAAGAGAGAACACAAATTCTCTATAGGGAATCTACACCCTACACTCTACAGAGCTGCCATAAACTTTTCTTAGAGTTACAGAAATACTGGATAAAAGGAGTGAATCAGAGGCCACAGAACAAGGGCAAGTTCCTCGTTTAGACTGAAGTGGGGCTTGTTGCAGAATGTGATTGAGGCCTTTGGGAGCCCTACACATCTATGTTACTACAACACCTTACTGAAAGCCAGTTCAAGATGCACAGATACAAGTTATCACTACCAAAGGGATGCTTTGATAGTTTGGGAAGTAATATCAAGTGAGGAAATCCTGAGACTGTTTCTAGGTTCACTTCCATTCATCAGCTAGAAGGACATTTAACAGCACAATGGTGAAACGCATAGCTCTTTCTAAAATGTGAGGAGCAGAAAACAGTAAATAATTTATAGGAAACATATGAAAGAGGTGTATCTGAACTGCAGTTCAAAAGAGGCACGTCCAAACTCAGTTTTGGGAGTGCCCTTTGACTGTCCCAAAAGTACATCAAGACAAGGCCTGGTGCATACTATTCCTCCTCACTTCCCCCACCACAAGCCCACGTATCTGTAGGAGGAAAGCCCAGCTGTGTTGTGTAGTGATATTTTCCAACAAGATACCTACTCTCAGTGATACATGAAACGAGATACTGGGAAATGGAAGAAAAAAATATGCCCTGCAATTCAGAAATTCTCAGAAGGACTAGAAACACAGGGTGAGATTTAACCCAAAGACATGCTGAGAGTGAGTTTAAAAGACGTAGTTATCTTCTTACCATCAAAAAGTATGCCAGAGATGGGAAGCTCACTGGGAAGCCATGACGGTGAAAAGACTGTGGAGGTGTAAATCATAAAATCATAGAATATGATTGTATTAGGGTTTTCTGAAATCAAATTTTTTTTTTTTTTTGCACTACGCACTCATGGAATTGCTTTTGTCCAACAGTTTACAAAAACAAAGTATAACCTTGTGATGCACAAGCAAAAGGATCCTGTCAATGAAATACTCAGCAGAGCTGTATGAATAATTCACATGTAGTATTCCACTGTACTGGGTATAGCCTCTCTACAGATACCCTCTTTTTCCCTTTGGATGTGCGTTTTGGTGCAGAGGACACATGGCAAAGAAATGCAGCAGAACTTTTACAGATATTAGTAAAGTTCCAGGCATTTAGGGTTTCTACTTTTTTATGTTTCCACTTGTTCATAGATTTGTTGCAGATCTTGATCTTGCCATAACATTAGGTTGTATTTTGTTTGACTATCATTGTACACATTCTGACTGGAAGCTACAGTAGGTGAACTCCAATCTACAAAATAACAAAGTGGTACATACAATTTCTGACCACCGTCATCTGGAATACCCCGATTTCTGACCCCCATCAGCCAACACTAATAAGTGGGAGAAAAAGAAGTAAATCTTTTTTTTAGGTCATCTTCTCCAATAAGCCATACTAAATCTGTTCCTGCCTGTTCCAAATAGCTTAGACCAAATGTCCTGAATATCTGACCACTAATGAAACAGAGATAGAGCATCCCCAAGTTCTTCACCTCAGAGCTTTGGCACCTCTGGGATTCTACAGATGCAAACCCAGGTAGCCCTGAGGAACTGAATGTAAGGCTGCAACACTGATTTTTTTTTTTTTTTTTTCCTTAGGAAAGATATGAGCTCCTGAGCTGTGCTACAGCCTTAACCTGCAGTTTCAAATGGTTCTTTCCCCTTTCATCTCTATGTAGGCCTCGCCTATGTTGTCCTGTTGCAAAGGAGAAGTTAGCCGTGGGTCCATCTCCCCCACTGCTACATCACAGACTGAAGAAAGCACACTGTTGTACAAGTGAAGACTGAAATGGATACGATCCACTAGTGTAAACTCAAGGTATGGGATGTAGAAAAGGAAACCTTATACTGGTGCTGCAACGGGAGTCATTCAAACGTGGAAGAAATGTGGGCATAAAAATTTGATACTTAGCACTGTAGACTGAGAAAGAGCACTTTAGACAGGAATAAACTGGAATAAATTTAAGATATAACTACTCTAAATGACATTAAAATTTGAATTATTTGTACTGATATTTTACTTCATGTGCTATGTCAAATTTAAAGCTTAGTATTTTAACCATTTGTTCTCAAATCTCTCTTGCCTGGGTTCAAACTCCTTGCGATAGATTTTGGTTTTCCGAGATGTATGGTTATAGAATCACAGAACTCACTAAAAAGGGACCTCAGGAGGTCTGTTGTATGAACCCCTGCTCACAGCAGGGCTGACTCCAGCGCTAGATAAGTTGCTCATGACTGTATCCTGGAGAGTCTGGAACATCTCCAAGGGTGGAGATCCCCCAGCTTCTCTAGGCAACCTGACAAAGTCCTTTCTTTAGTCTTCCTTGGGGAGGAGGAGGAAGAGAGCTGGAGGAATGCAGCCTTACAGTAAGTGGACGAATAATGTCATCTGTATTTTACGGGGAGGGGTGTAACAGCTGTGTATGGGTGGGAGTAACATCCATGATGAATAATAGAAGAGATACCACAAAAGCAAGTTCTTTTGTATTTATGTCCCTCAAGGAGCTAATTAAAAGTTCCATGAGGTCTTCCTATAGAGAGAGAATACTTCTGGGTCAGTTGCTATCCCATGATTTTTGTCCTGAAAAGCAGGCACCTTCCACCAATGCAGAGAAGCTTATTAAAAGGAAAGCAGTAAATCTGCCAGATAAACTGGCATGGCTATTGCTCATACTGTCACAGCTTGGGGAACAAAAAGGGCTGCTGTCATTGTGTACAGATGGATTTCCTAAATATCTACTGCAAGGATGGCTCAGTGGTTTTAGCCACATTATCCTAGAGAGAGGTGAACGAGCAGTCCCTAACACAGTGTCTGGGCTGTTTTAATCTCTAAAAGTCACAAGTGCACAGCGGTGGAGCAAGAGCAGGGACGGTGGTGAGGGCTGCCCAGGAGGTGGCAATCTGGAGCTTCTTACAGGACTGGAGCAAAGGTGGAGGGAGGCTCCCAGGAAAAAGGTGTCTGCCTTTAAGGTGGGATTTATTTGCCTGCCAGATGGGAAGTCTGTGACCAACCCCTTTAAAACAGGTAGAGGCAGTAAGGCTTCTCCACCCACTTGCCTTGATCTTTCATCATAACTGTGGGCCAGGCAGGGAGGTTGTGCAATGTGTGTGCTCCAGTCAGGAGGCTGCAGGAGAGGTTCATGCGGTGCGAGCAGGAGCCAAGGCTCGGAGGCCTGAGCCGGGAGAGCAGGCACGGGCTGTGAGCCAGGCCCGCTCTCCAGCCAGCATGGAGCTGAGGACCTGGAGCAGAGGGATAAAGCTCTCCCTCGCTCTCCTTCTCTTCTGTGCTCTCCTTCCTCCCGAGGTGCCTGGGAAAGAAGGTAAGCGTGGGACCCACTGGTCCCTCTGCCTGGAGGATTGGGCTTGGGCGGGCAGGGAGAGAGGGACCTCTCTAAGGGGTAGGGAACGGGGCCTGGCCAATGTGCGTAGAGCCTCAGCTACACGACAGGGAGGGCAGACGGGCCTGGGGGGAACGAGGGGAAGGGTCAAACACCAGACAGCTCTTGGTGGCTCAGTGAACTGAGTGCACATGTGTTCCCCCCTCCCTCTCCACGCCCACCCCGCTGAAGCACAAATGTCTTGGCATATCCAGTGACCCAAGAGGATTCTGCCTCCGTTTGCATTACACACAAGTGTTGCAGATAACAAGTTTAAACACAAACTCAAGAAGTTTCTGCTCCTTCCCCCCTCCTCCCCAACACTCCCACAGTCTCCTCAGGAAGTTCTCTTAGGAGTTAACCCTTGTGAGCAAGAGGGCAGTCATTTTTTTGGAGACTTGGAAGGTGAGACAGGCTCTTTCACCTACCCGGGTGTTGGAAGGTTGAGCTGAAATTTACAGTTTCCTCTTTCACCTCCTCTCTTAAGGCACCCTTGCTTCCCTTCTCTGTTCCACCTAGTCTCTTTTATTAGACGTAGTGATCTTTTTTTCTTCCATCTTGGCAGCTGCACAGTGGTTATGAAACATCTGGGGAATGGGAATTTTAATAGAGAGGTGAGGAAGAGTAAATCTCTGTTCTGTTCCCTACCTCCTCCTGCAGCTAATTCCTGCCAGAGACTCTGTTTTGCACAGCAAGAGATATTGGGGCTTTTCCATCCCAAGGACAGCCCTCTCCTTTGCTCCTCTAGGCTCTTGATGGAGAGGACTTAGTCATAACTGGCAGTTCAGCCGTGGGCTCATCTCAGACTCTGCAAGTTCTGAGTGCTCTTTTAAAGTGTTCTTGACAAACACACTTATAATAAAGATCCAGCTACATTGTGGAGAAGGTCAGCCTAGGTGAGAAGTAGTGTAAGGTAGTGCCATGCAGGCTCTGGTTTCCGTAAGTGGGTGACCAGTAGTTGGCAGTAACACTCAGGGACTTCTCTGCCAGCTTCTCCCTTATCTTAACCATCTCATTTGGGCTGTGTCTGTGATCCACTCTTCCTTAACATGTCTACCTGAGAACAGCTCATTTCCTGTCAGTCTTCTCTTATCTGAAGTCTTTCTTCCTTTTGGGGAGACGTCCTCCCATGTGGCTGGACAGCCACGTCAGATTCCTGCTAGTGAGGCTGTGGACCAAAGAGCTAGTAGCCCCAGAGTACTCCTATTCCCTGTGTTCTTGTAGTCTTGCTGATTCATTCTTCCTTTCCTTGGAGAATTCCTGTCGTGGGTTTCACTTAGAGAGGTGCTCCTTGAGAATGGACTTTGCCTCCTCCAGTAGGCACTCAGCAGCTAAGAAGCTGCTGCTGGCTGTGCAGCAGCATGGCACATGGGCTGTGCCAGGTTCCTATCCCAGGCAGTTCTGAGCTCCTTTTCTCTTGCTCTGCTAGAACTTGCCATGCAGCCCCTCTCACTTCCACATCACTGCTTCAGGCCTGAAGTGCGTGGGATAGATATTATCTGGGTGACGGTTCTGGAAGGACAGGCTACCTCACCCTGAGAGTTTTTGGAGCCAACAACACAAGAATAGTATCACAAATAGAGAGATTGAGAGCAGAGGGGAAGTGAGTGAGGAGCCTTGCTGGACAGGGAGTCTGTGGCTAGGAAGGTTTTGCCATATGACCATGCTGCGAAAGCCACGAACCTGCGAAACCTTGATTCCTGCTTTTCCCTTCTCTCAGTCCTGAAAGGGTGTTTCAGAGGTGAGAACAGCAGTGCAATCCCTCATATCTCCAGTTCTGGGCCCACAGCCTGCTTCCTCATTCCACAGGACTCCTGCTGATCTGCACTTTACACTGTATTACTTGTAGTTGGCAGGCAGTATTTGTAAAGCAGTCAAATGAGGGAGCAGAAATCTGCTTATGTAAAAGCCATTTAAATATTTTCCCCCTCCTACCTTTCACCCCCAAGTTCTTTTCTGAGATGTTCAGAAATGACCCCTCTGAATACACCCACAGGAATCTAAACGGGAATCCAAGGAATTTCTTCTGTTTCCTGTGTTCCCAAGCTGGGGCTGCAATAGGTGCACCAAAACCAGTAGTCTGTTCTTGCAGCACCGGCAGACCCAAAGGCAGGCACAAAGCTACACATCCAGCAGTACCGCTTACTCCAGCTCCTTGCCTTTCTCCCTGTTTGCCTATGAAGTGACACATTTTTAATTTCTGTTCAGATCAAGACTTGAGGTCAAACTCTCATCACATTTTCAAATTTCTTTGAGAGCTAACAATGAACATAACACTGAATGTCTCCTTTGCCACATGACACCAGGGCCAAGGCTTAACAACACAGCCACGCAGTGCAGTTCTGCAGGAGGTGGCAATGCTTTGCCTGGGAGCTGTTATTCTCTTACTGTCATGACTAAAAGAGTCATGAGGGGGGAGAGAGTGAAGTGATTTCTAGGCCACCATGAGATGCTGGACAGCCTGGGTCAGAGGTAGAGGGCTCACCAGTTTGAGCAACTCATGGATCTCATGGCTTTTGGGTACTGTGACAGTGGAAGGTCCCTTCTACAACTTCACACTGCCTCTGTACTTTCCCACAGTGTTTCAAGCACTGAATAGTACCTCTAGGGGACACTGATTGATCTTTTGTTTTGATAATTTATTTGATAGTCTGCCTCTTCATCCATTTTGTCTGCTGCCTTCCTATTCCTAGGAAAGATGTGTTCAGCTGCTAATGCTGGGTTCTTATTTCAATAGCCTTCAGCCTCCTGCTGCCATTTTGGGGCAGGTTTAGGAACTGGAAAAATTTGTCAGGGTTCCATTTTTTGGACGTATGTGGATATTACTTAAGAGAAGGGTGGAAGGGGAGGGTGGTCTCATATATGAGGAAAATTTTTAAACTCCTGACTAGCTGCACTGTCTTGTATCTTCCCATTCTTCCTCTAGCCGTGCTTTTTGAAGGTAAAAGGTCACAAAGGATGTGGGGCTGAGAGACAAAGTGCAGGCTTCGTCTTCTGTGACAAAACAAGGATGAAGCCATTCCATGGGCCATATGAGTTGGGTTGCTGACTTCTTTTTTCTCCTTCTTCTGGTTTTCAGTGGATCTACTTGACACAAGCACTGCACAGGGTGAACTCGGCTGGCTTCCAGACCCTCCAGATGTAGGGGTGAGTACACACATTCAAGGAAGGGGAACCACTGGGAGTACTTGCAGCTCTTCACCTCTGCAGCCTCAGCCACAATGAGGACTGATGCCTCATTGACGTTCAGTAGCTCTTCTGATGCCTATTGACTTCCAATAGCTTTCAGTGATTAAACATGTCCTTGAAATACATTGTTTCCATGAAGTAATAAAACAATGGATAAAAAGGAACAAATCAAATCATCACCCAGTTTTTCATCCCAACATGTTCCAAATACACCTTATGGCTCATTTTCCAGGCAAACAGCCATGACAGAAGTATTTCTTTCTCCAAGTCTCTTAAGAACTTAGAATCTTTGTCTGTTTAGGTTGTTCTGTCTTTTTTTTTTTTTTTTTTCCTCTTGAGTACTAAACTGAATGATTCAGTTACAATTTTTTTCAATCAACAGCTGACTGCAGAAATAACTGTTAACTCATGGGGCAGCAATCTGGCCTGCTGGGTGAGCTGCAAGGTTTTAGGACTTTACACCCAGCTCTGTGTTTGGCCTACGCAGATGATAATAAGTGAGGAATTTCCCTTTGTTTCATGACTGTAAAATTGAGTTTATAGAAGTGCTTCAAAATTTACTCCTGAAAACAGCACAAAATTGTACCCAAAAGACAGCTGAGCTCTCAGCTATCTTTGTACAAGTACAGCTATTTTGTATGAAGTACAGTTGAGCAGTTCCTCTTCCGTCACAACCTATGTTATGGAAGATGGTTTCCTCTGTAACAGCAGGACTGTGGGAGTGGTGGAATGAAGGCACAAAGAAAAGAGAATTCAGGGACTATGCTGCAGTATTTAGAAGGATCTACGTTAATACATAGCTCCAGTTCCTCATCCATGCTCTTATGTTTCTAGCAAGCCCCAAGATCTCCTACGAAGAAAGAGTTTTACCCTTGCTGCTTATAAAGCAGACCTGGGTTCAGCCCATTCCTAACTCATTTTCATAACTTTCCTGTGTAATGTGCTGTGGCTGGCTTAAATTCACCCCAGCCTCCTCCTACTCCTGGTAGGCTTGCTGGTTGAACTGGAGCCAGACAGTGAGGTGCTCCTGTACTGGCGTAACTGCATTTGTTTCATTTGTACAGCTGTTTTGGTTATTATTATTATTATTATACCCTACTCAAAACAGGTGTCCTAATGAGACATACATGTTGATCATGTTTTGCTATTGTTACCTCTGCTGTCCCCATCAACTGTCTGTGTGGCAATTTTAACCCAATACTTGGCTCCAGGCATGTTCAGGATGAAGTCTGCCTCTTGAAGAGATTGTAAAAAAAACACCAAAAAGTGCATTTTAAAAAATAATCTGATAGAAAGAAGACAAAACCTTTGAACATCTGATTTTCCCACAGTAGGCTCACAGCAGCGCTAGGAACTGGCATACAACTGTTTGTGCTACATCTGCTTTTTAAAATATGTATGTTTAAAATATAGTAGTTGTAACTGGGAATTGCAAATTTTGGCAAACATGGCCTGAGAGCAATTTAAACTAATAGATCAGGATACTGATGAATTATAAACTCACAGAGGATGAAGAATAGATTAATTGGCTTCTGATGAACAACTCTTTTGCAGGGCTTTGTCTAATTACATAACTTCTCAATAACTATTAGGTGGAAGGCTGACAAATTGCCACAAGCAAAAAGGGAACAATGGGCAATTCTCTTGGAATCAGAACTTTGAAGACCTGTTTCTGAAACCTTTCTTCCAAAATGAAGAAGTAAATAAGTTTGAAAGAGAACTGAGATAAATTCAGAATATTTTTTGGACACAAAAGAGCTAAGATTAATACTGACTAGCTGATTAGTCTGACTAGCTTAATTAGTAACAGGGTGGAAACATCTGAACTCTATTGCATACAGAGTTGAAGGGTATATTTCATGTAACAATGCTGCTTTTACCTAGCCTTAGATGCCAGAGATCTCCCATCTGTGAGATAGATTTGTGTCAATATGCTTGTCACACAGAGGAGGAATTTGGTGTGAGGAATTTTCTTGCTTTATATGGACAAGGTCTCTGAGGCATAGGCCAGAAGAGGTTGGATAATTCTTGTGGAGGCAAAATTACACCTTTGTTTTCTCCTCACTTTTAGCCACTGTCAATGGATGAAGTGGCTTGCCATGTGTGATTGTTTCATGGTCAGACTTGGTATATATCCAGCATAGACAATGCTGCTTCTGTTAATACATGATCAGCCTAAGAACACCGAGCTGTGTACCAGTCAATTTTGGACAGCATGGGTCATTTTTCTGGACTTCTAGAGTATATTAACTGGCAGTGAAATCTTGCTTAAATTTAAAGGCAGTCTATATGCTAAGTAAAGTGACTGTAGAAGTCTGTTTGCTGAAAGGTTTTGTGCCAGCTTGCTTTGTAGAAGCTGTTTAGAAAGAGTTTCATTCATTTTAGGCTACTATTGGAAACTAGACCCTTAAAAAGGCAGATTGTAGCTCCTATAACCACTTTCTTATCTTCCTTACCCTTCCATGCCCCATCATCTACCAAAATCCTTGATAATTATTTTGCCTTTGAACTTTTGAGATAGCAATACCAATTGGACATAAGGAGGTATGTTACAGTATTAGTGGTAGATTCCTGTCTTTTAACATATATTCATGAGCGAATGATGATCAGTTTGAAGGTGTTGGGAGTCTGGAATTTACTTTCTCTGACATTTCTGTAAAGGTCCACATGCTGCACAAACAGCCTGGCTACTTCAATCGATTTCAAAAATCGCTGAAAGTATCCAAAAAGGGCTTCTAAAATCCTCTGATGAACAAATTCAGTTACTGGGCATAGTAGCATTGCTTCTTGGCAGCTTGTAAAATAACAGTATAAGAAGTTATTTATCTCTATTTTGCTTTCAAATATAATTGCATCAGCTTTGAACAGATGGTGAAGAGGAGTCATGTCATCCTCTTGCATTTTGCTTTTAATAGACAAGGCCCTGAGCAACACAACCTCGCTTTGAAGTTAGCCTTGCTGTGAGCAGGGGGTTGGAGTAGAGAGCCAGAAGTCCCTTACCACCTAAGTCTTTCCATGTTGACGTGATCTTTTTGCATTGTTTGTATGTTAGCATTCTGAGCTTGCATTTTTGGCTCAGGTACAAAAGGTCCTCCCAGTTTTACCTGATTTAAAGTTTTGAACTCTGTAATATCTATTCCTATGTATTTTCCATATCAGTTTATGTAGGCCTATGGTACTATGTATTGGGCAATGAAATATTTGTGTTTAGTTGCTATGTTTCTTTCACCCCCAGCTTGTGGCCTTATCTTCAGATTTTCCTTTTGTCTACTATTTCAAATTTCCTTTTTTGTGTGTGTGAATAGTATTTGCATAATCCACCCCTACTTTTGTGATTATATGTGACTGCTTAAGTTCTTAGCCATTTGTACTGTCCGATGCTGCATACTGTGTCTCTCAATATGACTTTCTGTCTCTGTGCTGTTGAATGGATTGTAAATTAAACACACTTTATTCTTTTTTAGCTGCTATGTTTTCTTGGGAGGCAGGCTTTCACCAGTTCTACAGCTGTCTTTGCTTGTAAAAGAGTCCTTTTTCACAGTGTTTTTAAATTTGATATCTGTTATTTCAGAAATCACATGGACTCTGCTGCTGCCACTAATTGACAAATTGTGTCATATATATTACATATTAAAGGTACAGCAATGCTCAGTTCTCAACTGGTAGCTGGTTTATGGAGCTTTCTTTCCCCAGATTATATTCCTGCATGGATCGTGGTATTATTAAATTTACAGATTATTTTCTTAGTCTGCTTTCTAGGCTGCTACTGTTCTCAATTTCCTGTGCATGGTGAGAAGGAGGACATAATTTTTTCTGCCTATTTCATAATCTTGCTTGCTTCCACACGTGCTTCAATGTGTTGCTATCCATTTCAAACTTTCGACCAGGTCTCCCAGTGTGCATGGCACCTAATCTGCTCAAATTCTCTGAAGTCTACTCTCACGCAGGACTGGGGATGTGCACTTAATCCCAGTGACCTAATGTATCCCAGAGGCTATTCATAAATAGCCACTAACTCCAACTATTGTGGCTCCAAAAACACTTGAAAAGCTTTGGAAATTATTTAATTCTTGGGCAGTTCTGCACCCCACGTTTCACGGGAAGTCTGATTATGAACACAGCAGCTGCCAAATGAATGCAATTTGAGTAAGCCAGTGCTCAGATTTTTTTTTAAATGCTGTTATTTCCCTATTAAATCCTAGGCATAGTACAAATTCTACCTGCTCAATTTTATTTATGTAATAGACTAGATCAAGTACCTGTGACCTGTCAGCAACTTTTATATCACTGACCACACGACAACGTTTACATGCCTTCAGGTTCTAGAAAGGTGAGGTAATGTTCCACCAGACTAAGAGGTCTCAATGTTAACAACAGCTGATGGCTGCCTTCTGTTTTCACCACTTCTGTTCAGACAGATAGACCTGAAAAATGTGGGCTACACAGCTCTCAAACCTGAAAGTGATTCCAGCATAGCACTCGTATTTCATGAAACAAGGGCAGTTCACTTTTAGTCAGACTTCTTGGTATCTTACTCAGCCAGTCAGCTTTTTGGAGGATCTGAAGGCGGTGTGAAAAATAACCATCAGATGCTATTATGTGCATCTCTTCCCACAACTGTTGACAACGCATGCCCTTTAAGATCTAACTCAAAGGGATGTCATCCCCTCTGAACCTGGAACTGAGTACCAGTATATACCTCAGCTTGCTCTCAGTATCAGGCATAGGGGATTAGCTCTTCCAAGTGAACAGGATCTGTGTAGAACTTAATGACAAATGCCTAGTAAAGTCAACAACTAACTAGAAACGGGAACAGCTCTGACTTCAGGGTCAAAACCTGACATGCCTTGCTGCTTTTGATATGCGGACCGCTGGAGATACTTGTTGATGATATTCTGTCACCTGAAAATTAGTTATTTTTGTGTGAATTTGGGAGAGAAGGAAAAAAAATGTTATTCATATCCAGATATAACTTAACTTTTCTCATAGGGGTGAGAGGGGGGGAGAAAAAAAAGTGAGATGAGATGAAATGAAGTGTAAATTAATAACCGTACCATAGGCCAGAGTGCACGAGCCACCAACCAGGTAGCCTACAATGAAGTCACTGCCACAAACCCAAGTAGGAATCTCAGCTACTATACTCAGTGTTGTGACCTGCAGGGCAGAAAAGACTACGTTCTGAGCCAAAGCAAAGATGCTGTACAACCATGACATTCATCACCACGGCTGCTCAGGCACTACAGTGATGACAGTGATTCACTGTCCCACACAACATCTTGGTGGCCAAATGGAAAAATATGGATTTGATGGAAGGACCACCCACTGGATAAGGAATTGTCTGGATGGTCAGAGAGTTGCAGTCAACGGATCAGATGTCCGAATGGAGACTGGTGATGAGTGGCATTCCTCAGGGATCGGTACTGGCACTGGTGCTATTTAACATCTTTGACAGCGACATGGACAGTGGGATAGAGTGCACCCTCAGCAAGTTTGCTGATGACACCCAGCTGTGTGGTGCAGTCAATGTGCTAGAGGGAAGGGATGCCATCCAGAGGGACCTGGACAGGCTTGAGAGGTGGGCCCATGCCAACCTCATGGAGTTCAACAAAGCCAAATGCAAGGTCAATGCACATGGGTCAAGCACAAATATAGGCTGGGTGGAGAATGGCTTGAGTGCAGCCCTGAGGAAAAGGACTTGGGGGTGTCAAGTAGGTGAAAAACTGAACATGACCCAGCAATGTGCGCTTGCAGCCCAGAAGGCCAACTGGATCCTGGGCTGCATCAAGAGGAGCATGACCAGCAGGTTGAGGGAGGTGATTCTGCCCCTCTACTCTGCTTTCGTGAGGCCCCACCTGGAGTACCGTGTCCAGTTCTGGGCCCCCCAATGCAAGAAGGACATCCATGAAGATGATCAGAAGGCTGGAACACCTCCCCTGTGAGGACAGGCTGAGAGAGTTGGGGTTGTTCAGCCTGGAAGAGAGAAGGCTTCGGGGGGTCCATATAGTGGCCTTCCAGCACCTGAAAGGGGCCTACAGGAGAGATGGGGAGGGACTTTTTACAAGGGCATGCAGCGACGGGATAAGGGGTAATGGATTTAAACTGGAAGAGGGCAGATTTAGACTAGATATTAGGAAGAAGGGAAGTTGTGGATGCCCCCTCCCTGGAAGTGTTCAAGGCAAGGCTGGATGAGGCTTTGAGCAACCTGGTCTTATTGAGAGGTGTCCCTGCCCATGGCAGGGGGGGGGGAGGACATGGCAGGGGGGTTGGAACTCGATGATCTTTAAGGTCCCTTCCAACCCAAATAATTCTATGATTCTATGATTCTATGACAGCACTGTTGCCTAGCAGCTTCAGGAAGCTGATTCATCTTTTCATAGCTGTTGAATGAGAGTGGACAAGGTTCACTGAACTTCCTCAAGTCAACACAAAAGCACCACAAGTCAGCTGGAGCTTTGAGATGAGTCTACCTACAGGAAGGTCACCCAAGAAGACTAATAGCCTACTGAAAGTAAAAAAGAGAACAACTTTTATTATAATTCCAACTAAAATACTGGTGAGTTTACAGGCAGGCAGGTTAGGAAGGAAAGGCTTTATATCTTTTGTTGCCTGCTGTGTCCTTGCTGGATGGACCTATGCTTTGAAGAGTGATTCTTACCATCTCAACCTGCCAGCTCCTCACTGTGACTTTCATGCTGCCATCTCCTGCAGCTTCTTTTCTCCAGGCAGGTTTGATAATCTCAAAGAAAAAGCACAATTACCTTGTCCCTCTGTGGGATTCCCCCCAATCTGTTGCTCATCTTTAAAAGGAACTTATGCAATCAGAGTAGAGTATTGCCGATTGCCATCAGACTTATTTCCCAGGTTCTCTGTAAGAACTGGAAGTGTACTTGACACATTATACAAAACCATAATTCACATCATACAAAGCCCTTTGCCTTGCAAAAAAACCCCAAAACACTTCCATTTGTAATGGATCCTATGCAATGCATAATGTAGTGCAAAAATAACGAGAGCTAACATTTGCTTTATCAGTAACACGACTTTAGCCATGAATTCTGAACTCTTAAGATGCACCATCTGATTTTCCACTCCTGTCCTTTTTGTTGTTATTGATTTTGTTACTGGGTGTTAGCAAACATATATGAAACAAGTGTTCCAAAATAGCTGGGTGAAATGTTGGACTAGAGTATCACTATCCCTCACCTAGTAGCACATGTTGTGACCAGAACTGCTTTCATGCAAGACCTTAATGTGGCTAGACAGTTCAGAGAATGAGCAGACAGCAGAACCTGAGTCTGATAAACAGGTTCTGTAATCAATGTGCTGGAGGTCTGTGGCTCACATTAGCAGCTTCTTCCCATAAGAACCTAAGTACATGTTAAATTAGAAGATGGGCGGGATGGAGACCTGTGCCCTAAAGGACAAGTTATTACATAATGCATCCACTCCTCCCTGAAAATAATCAATGGATCATTGTGGGGAAAAAAAAAATATCATCCCACCCAGAAAGATACTGTAGACAAGTAAACATCACTTCTATGCTCAGTTGTGTCAAAGACTCTATGATGATGTGATGAAATCAAACTTCCCTGACCATTGCCAAAAGATCAAAGAAATAAAAGTCGCCTCTTTGCTGTTCTCAGATCTAAAGTTATAGGATTCATGAAGTTCAGTGTCTACCTGTCACCACACTTCTTTCATCATTGTCATCTAAATTGTCTTCCACACCAGCAAAAGAACTTGCAATGGTATTGAGAAATGTTCAGTGAAGGGTCACAGAAACTTTATTCTGGAATACTGTCAAAACACCACTGTAGTGCTGCTATTTTTGACTGGCTGGTCTAGCTTTACCTACGGACAGATTTTTGTCGGATGTGTTTTAGCTGAAGAGAAGCTGTTCATCACTGCAGGTGTCAGCAAGATGTCTCTATCGTCACAGTCTTTCCACTGAGACACTACACTAAGAATGTTGTACAGCGAACCTGTAATATGCAACTGCCTTCAACTCTGAATCTATTCCAGGAAGGGTTTTTTTTGGTCACGGCAGCATGCAAATGCTACTATACAAAACTCAAAGAGCCTCCATAGGCAAAAGTGCTGCCAGGGGAAGGAGATAGAAACCATTCAGCAGTATGTGTTCTGCTAGGTGGCTCCAGGTTTGCGACACCAGTGATGCATCATTGCTGAAAAAGATTGCTGTTTTGGGGCCCTGCAATTTCTCTTCAAGAAGAGATTTCGTGGATTAAAATAGCACTCTGAATTCTGTTGCAAATTAGATGGGAAGGAGATGTGCTTGCTAAGCACAGGTACCCTGTAGCTGGCTGTGCTAACTCAGCCGGTCTTTTCATCTTAGTCCAGCTCTCTAACCCAAAGTTAAACAAGTTAGTGGTTTTCCGTATACGAACTCCTATCTTTTCCAGTGGAGACACGCATCTTAGTCTAGTAACTTTAAGCCTATTGGCAAGATGCTTGCCTTGTTGTTGCCTTCTGTAAGTCTCTTAAACGTATTGCTGTGCCTTTCCCCAGGGGTCTGCAGGACACAGACTGGAAGCCATTGTCCTAAGCTAATGTGAAGCCAAATGAAATATAGGTCATAGCAAGCAGCTGTTATCTGAAAGGAGATAGGGCAAGTCCCTGGCAAGCTGGAGATGGAGACAACATTACTGTTGTGAACCACAAGCTCTTTTGACTCCAGTCTGAGCCTAAGGATTTGCAATACTGTCACAGTCTGCTGCCTCTGTCACTGGTAGCCTACCTCTTTATTGGCAAGGATGAAATTTGTATTCATCATCATAAAAAGTGTGGGGTTTTTTTTACACATAAAAAAACCTAAAACCAAAAGGAACTGCTTTATTGATGCCTGCAGAGCTTGAGACAGTAGCTCCAAGAAGACATATGAACTGTCACAGTTTGTTTCCATCTTAAACCTTATGGTAGATCCTAGGAAGAGTAGCTTGCAGATGGAGGAATCACAGGTTGTCCTACATAGGCTCCTTGATGCAGACCTAACGTCCAGAAGGCTCATTTACAGAAAAAGCAGAGTAAGGCTTCCTTAGGCTTCAGAGCTTCAAACTGCATTAAAAATTCACAGTCAATCAAGGTAGATATTGAAAGGCACTTGTCATGGTTTTAAAAGCCACCACACAGCCTCTTGTTAAAAACTTCATGGGCTGAGGAAAGGACAGGGAGGGGTCACTCACCACTTATTGTCACAGGCAAGAAACTGACATGACTTGGGAAAAACAAACCAAAAAAAAGGTTTAATTTGTTAACTATTTATAATTAAAAACTAATCAAGATAATGAGAAAAAGAACTACATCTTAGAAAGGCACTTCTCCCCCACCCCTCCCTTCTTCCCAGGCCCAAAGGCTTTGTTGCTGGTTTCTGTACCTTCTTCCCCCCTGGTGGGCACAGGGGGCAGGAACAGGGGTTGCAGTCAGTCCATGTTATCTCTGCTGCTTCTTCCTCCTCCTCAGTGGAGGACTCCTCACTCCTCCCTGCTCCAGCGTGGGGTCTCTTGTCATGGGAGAGTCCTTCACAAAACTACACCAATGTGAGTCCTTCCCACACAGGGTCACAGTCTTCTGACAACTGCTCGGCTCCAGTGTGGGTTTCTTCAACAAAATTCACAGCCTCCTTCGGGCATGGTTACTTCTTCCGAAGTGGGTTCCTCCATGGCTACATCTCCATGAGCTACAAATGGGCTGTACGCTGCAGGAGAATCTCTGTTCCAGGGCACCTCCTTCCTCTCC
The DNA here is from genome assembly GCF_000699245.1 of Pterocles gutturalis. Classification (NCBI taxonomy): domain Eukaryota; kingdom Metazoa; phylum Chordata; class Aves; order Pterocliformes; family Pteroclidae; genus Pterocles; species Pterocles gutturalis. The sequence continues at coordinate 29,290 of NW_010122944.1, forward strand.
TTTCTCTTCACTGACCTTTGTGTCTGCGTAATTGTCTCTCTCACAGCCTGTTTATCTCTCCGCCATAGGTTCTTTCACTGGCTCTCAGGCAAGCCATGGTGGAGGCTTGGGCTGCGGCAAGTTAGAGTACAAAAGAAGCCAGGCAGGCAGTCGGATGGCAGGGCTGGTTCAGCTGGGGCTGTGCCAACCCCTCCAGGTACTGTGCCCCCTCTTAAACATGTTATTTGCAGAGGCGTTGATTGGCTCAGCCCTGGCCAGGGCTGGGTCCAGCCTGGAGCTGGGGAAACTTCCAGCAGTTTCTCACAAGGGCCATCTCGGTAGTACTCCTCCCCAGCCCCAGCTCCAAAGACCTGGAGCTGGGGTGAGGAGAGGGGGAAGTCTTTGCAGTTACTTACAGGAGCCACCACTGTAGCCTCTCCCTCACTACCAGAGCAGACTTGGAGCTGGGGCAACTCTTAGCGTTTACTTACTGGAGCCATTGCTATGGCCCCTCCCCTGCTACCAAACAAACCCACCATACCATAACACATGTACTTATCTTTTGTATTTTTACTCACAAAGCAGACCAAGCCAATACTGATTACTAAAAATATCTACTGGCGCCCTTCCAGATTGTCATTCAAATAATTCTGAACTGCCTTCATAAAGACAGCTTGTCTCCATCACTTTCTTTGTATTGAATCCAACCCAGCAATGGGAGGAAAGTTGCCTTCCTTTTTCCTAAACTTGCAGTGTTCTGAGGTTATTGAGATAGCACATTTGCTTTGCAGTTTTCATTCACTTAACTCTAACTGCTATGCTGGAGTTATTTTGCTCTGTATTATACTACCAGACCAAGACTTTCGAGAACAAATCTCTGAACTAGGTGCCTGTGTTAGTATATGGGTTCCTGATAAGCACAGAACATCCTTTTGTTCTCAAACACAGTGGCTACATCCTTAGACTTTTTAGAAAGTCAAGCTACTAATTTAGGGCCCTCTCCTGAATGCATAAGTTTTTGTCTTCTTAGCAACTTTTGAAGAATTCTGAAAGGTTCTAAAAGTTCGAAGACTAGTTTAAAGACAGTTTAAACTTACAAAAAAAGAATTTACATTTAGAAAAATTTAAAAGGAGTTTCAAAGAATAAAATTCAAAGAGTTCAATAACTCTTTAGCTTGTGGCAGAGTATTGGACTAGATGATCTCCAAGGGTCCTTTCCAACCTGACTCTTTTTATGACTCTGGATCTCATGAGGAAGTTTTCTGTAGCATCATAAAATCACAGTTCACTCACTGCTAAAATGAGGAAGTCTGACTCCCACTGACCCCCACTTCTCCTAGAAGAATGTTTCCCATCCTGTGGCCAAACTGTTGACTGTAATAAGGATACAGTTCTGGAATGAAAAGGGTAGGAAGTTATATTATCAAAGGAGGTTGATTCAATGTCCTTGGCAGACAAACTGGAGAGCCAAGTAATTCGTATTGATTGAGCCAGACTTTACCGAACATGTTCATTAAGAACATTACATTAAAAATTAGAGGCATACATTTTGATTTTGCAGAAGATTCTTTGAGGATGTGAGACAGTTGCCTAGAAACTTCTGGACTCATCACCCTTTCATTAAGTGTTGTATGTAACAGTTTTCTTCTACTGCTTTGAATTTAAATGCCTCACTGAATAATGAAAAGAAGTCAAAGGCATATTTAACAATAGTTCTGTATTGTTAGCATAAATAATATCCTCATTTTACTTCCTTTACCCATCAGCAGTAGAGTCTAGAAAAACCAAGTCTGACTCCCTTGTTATTTCTTTGCACCACACTGCATATGGAACTGTGCAATAGCCAGTGCTAAGCATCTTTGCCCTGAAGAGCTCAGCCTGGAAGAAGCTGGGCTGAGATGAGCCAAGAAATATAGGAGTTAGCAGTTGGATTTTTTTCCAACAGAAGAGTTTAAAGGAAACTTTTCTGCTAGAGTTGGCACTATCGAAAATGAAATTTTGGCCCTATATCACTTAAGTTTTAAAAATGTTATATTCAGGATATGCATCACAACAGCTCACGTCTTTTGGGGAGACATGTAAAAATCACTTTCTTGGTGACATGTGTCTGTGGCATTGCCTTAGGATAAACTGCTAATGGAAACTTGTCTAACTCTTGTCCTTCAAATGCAATTATGCACTTCCCGTCAGCTTGGTGGAGGCAGAGACCCATGGCAAAATGCTTCTAAAAGCCAGTCCTAACATTGTCAGTTTCTTATGAAAGCTACTTTGCCCTTATTTTCCTTTCTAACTTCTTTTCTTCTATTTCAATATACTTTAGGATATGTTGTAGATTCAGTTCTGTTGCATTTTCCAGAAGTTTTTCAATGAAATAGTGCAAGGGATGATTAAATGAATCGCCCCTTCTAGTTGATCAACTGAGACTAATCTATCAGTTTCTCTCTCCTGCTATCGCAAATCCTTTGACCTCCAGTAAGTGAAATAAATGTAAATCTTGTGTGGTGCAGGTATATGCCAACTGGATTGGATTAAGAGGGCGGGGTAATAATGCAGATTAATTACATGGAGAAAAAGGAAACAAGAAGTGACACATAGACACCATCCGCAGAACTTTCTAGGAGGAGACTGCTAGTACGTAATTACGTAAATAGCTGAAATCAGTCAGATGTGAGCTTGTGCTGTCAGTAGGGCTTGCTAGCTTGGAGAAAGCTTGGAGAAAGCACCGTGATGGTTTTCAGAGTGGGGCTGCATAGGAGGTATGCTCTAAGTTATGGCACAAAAGCAGAGCCTCCTTTTGCACTCTGTGGATCCATCTCTTGTATTCTACTAGCAGAGTGACCTGGTCTGTGGGATCAGAAGCTGGGAGAGAGGCTGCAGGGTTACGCTGGAGAAATGTGTGAATCTCATGGTGAGCTCATGAAACTTGTCAAGCCTAGAGTAATATAGAGACTGAGGCTTTGTTTAAATTGCATCTTAACTTGGAGTGTGATTTAAAACCAAGATGCTTAAACTTGTGCCAATACCTATGTAGGCACTTGTTTCAATTTAATTTGATTAAACATTTAAAGCATAATGAGAAGGGCAGTCTTAGCATGTGGGAAAAAGGACCTGTTACTTTCCATGTGGACAAAACCTTGCTTTCCAAGTTTTCAGTTCTCATGTATGACTTATTCAAAAGTGAATATTCTTTGCATTTCCTATCTGACCTGTGATGAGGAAACAAAACTAGAACCACATAAAATTCAGCAAAGGTGTGTATTGAAATATATATCAGACCTGATTGGATTAATACAAACAGTATCAGTGAGATCATATAACCAGCTGGGCCCTTGTCCTCCTCTCAGCCATTATTTGCCTGGGGAAGAAGCAGAACCTAGTACGAAGTCAGGAAAATCAATTGAGTTTTAACAGTTAAATCACAGTTTGCAAAATATTGCCCTTAAAGAAGCATGAAATCCAAATTAATGAGTGCTTGCCCCAGCACAGTCCTTCTGCAGTTGACCTTCCCATTGTGTCTGGCCATCTTTTCTCTTACCGCATAACACTGTGCATTATTCTCAGGGACAGATAATAGTCCTGATCTGGTATGTCCTACTGTATACCCTGAATATAAATTGTGTCAGAGAGAAGTGGCTAATACATGGGAGTAGTGGGTCTTTTTCTTAATCTAAGATAAGGCAGTGTATGAAAGAAACAAATTGGAAGCAAGGGTCCATGCAGAGCAGTCCCCTTCAATTTGGCATAAGGCAGATCCTAATTACAGTATCCTCTTTGCTCCCTATGTAAAGAGTTTGGCAGATATGGGGTTCTAGACCAGATGCAGCTTTTGCTCGGTTTAAGAGACCTTTTAGCTAGCCAGGCTTTGAGCCCTGAATGCTATATGGGAATGGATCTTTTGGGCTAGATTTTGTCTTATTTGAAGCAAAACTTGTTTCTCACATCTAACAATGTGTGTTTTCTTCTACCCTGGGAGCAGTGGAGTGAAGTGCAGCAGATGATAAACGGTACCCCGGTCTATATGTACCAGGACTGCAGTGTGCTTTCCGAGGGTGACACTGATCACTGGCTTCGCACCAACTGGATTTATCGGGGTGAAGCAGCCTCCCGCATTTATGTGGAGCTAAAGTTTACTGTGAGGGACTGCAAGAGCTTCAAAGGTGAAGTGGTGACCTGCAAAGAGACCTTCAATCTCTATTACATGGAGTCTGAACAAGATGTTGGGATCCAGTTCCGCCGCCCGCTGTTCATCAAGGTCCGTAGTGCTGAGGGTGAAGACTGAGTCATATTTTTCAGCTTAAACTAGGTGTGTCTTGCTGGCTGGGGCAGGCCAGGAGGACCACCATCCAGGGAGGGGCATGGATAGCGAGTGTCCTTAGAATAAACTTTGCCCCCAGTGCCCTCTGTGATGGTCAGAGCAGTCTTTGCCACAGGAGGCACAGGAGTTTTCAAGTTAGATCAGACCTCCATTCTGCATAATCACTTAATTAACTGGACACCATGTAGGTAAGGATTCTAAAGGGTTATAACAGTGTTGGATGGTTACACCAATTTTTAGAAATAGTAAAGCAGAGACAAAAGGAATTTGACTTGCCTTAGGTAACAAAGCAAGGTTAGACAAAGTGAATAACAGAATCAAGTTCAGGTCTCTGTGGTCCTGATCATTTACTCTGATTGTTACAAAATACAGGGTCTTTTTTTTCTAAAACTGGAGGTAATGGCTTGCTATAAGGAAATTCTCATTAGCACTGCTTTGTTTTACCTGCTGTTTCCCCCAATGTAGTGCCCTCTTGCCATGGAAACATTTGAACTGCGGAACAGATTTTTTGTAAAGGAACTTCTGTAACCCAGTTCTGTCCTCAAAGAAGCCAAAGACCTAAATTATTTGACTGCCCTTTCCTCTGCAGTTTAAATGGCACGTGAGAAAAACAAAGAATGGTAAAGGCCACTACAAGCAGAGCAGGACTCTGGTAACGACTCCCCTCCCTACCCAGTGCTCCTCCAACTGCCCTGCAGCTGTGACCTACTAAGCAAATTGCTGTGATACCTCCACAAGTCCTAAAGCTTCCTTAGGATCCCACTGCCAGATGCAGCTGCTGTGCAGATCCTTTCATCTGCCATCCAACTACATGGAGTGGGTGGTGTCATATACTGGGGAGGGACCTGCGGTGGAGAGGATTAGTTATCAGGCTCTCGTTCTGAGAAGAAAGGCCACCCCACCATCAGGCTTTCTCTGAGAAGAAAGGCCACCCCACCTGCAGCCTAGCTCTTCCATATCAGGTGATATGGAGGCCCAAGCACTGAAAGCACCTGTCTCTCATCCTTTGTTTGCTGAGGCAGTGGGAATGTATGAGTGTGGAGGAATTTTTCACCTGAGTATCTACAGTGCTGAAATATGTTGAGTGCTGCATGAGAAGCACCTTGCAGTATCTGATCTGCATCAAGTACAGCCTAGAAACAGGTGTCTGTAATTCAGTGGTCAATTTAAAAACACAGCTGTAAGCACTGTTGTGATTTTACTGCATACAATTTGCAAACAAAGAAAAATATCGCAGTGGACAGATTTGCTTCTGTAGGGGCAGTTCCTAAAGACTTCTGAGATGAGAGACCCAGAACATAGTGTACTATATAAGAGCAGCGAATGACTGCCAAGGAATTGAAAGGACATGCTGGAAAGTACGGAGCTGAGAAAGGATGCGGATCCCATTGTCAACACTTCCTCCACGTGCAAAGCAAGCATGCAGTGCATTGGCATTAGAAACAGTTGTCCATATAGCCAGCCTCTAAAAGGTCTTAGTGTAAAAGACTTTTGAGAGGCATCAGCATCTCAGCTGCTGCTTCCTGCTTGGTTGTTAAAGCTGTTGTTTTCTTTTCTTTCACTTAGCTCAACACTGTAGCGGCAGATCGAAGTTTCACAAGCAGAGACATCGAATCAGGCACCATGCAGCTGAACACAGAAGTGTGCCCCATTGGGAAACTGTCTCGCCGGGGCTTCTACTTGGCTTTCCAGAACTCTGGGGCTTGCGTAGCGATGGTGTCTGTCCGAGTGTACTACAAGACTTGCCCAGAAGCAGTGAGGGGCCTGGCTCGTTTTCCAGAGACGCTAGCAGGTTCAGACGGGCTGACAGAAGTGCCTGGGGTCTGTGTGGAGTATGCAGCTGAAGAAGTGGGCTCTCCCCCCAGGATGCACTGCAGCATTGACGGGGAGTGGCTGGTACCGATGGGACGATGCCTTTGTGCTGTGGGGTTTGAGGAAGTCGATGGGAGCTGCGTAGGTGAGTATGCAGATAGACACTGGCTGTAGGCGATGGGAGAGGTTCCAGGGAGCTAGAGATCAGAGCATCTGTAAGCATAAAGCAGGATCAGGGGAGTTAGTGTTGTCTACCTCTCTCTTGCCTGCCCTCTGTGCCTGCCAGGTGCATCTTATACCTTTCTTCCCCTCCTTAGCTTCTCTTTTTCAATTGGGATTTTTTTTCTCCTCATGTCAGGTGCAAGACCTGCACACACCTCTCCACTCTCTCTTGGGCTTCAACCAGGAGCCTTCAGCTCTGGAGCTAGTTTCTGGGAGCTGTAACTGTATGACTGACACTGACTCACTCAACCACTGGTTCCCAACCCTTCAATGGCAGCCTTATTCTCTCAGGGCAGATGGGTCAGACTCATGGAACAGAGTATTTGTCCCATGACAAGAAAGTTGAGAGCTAGAGGGGTGCAAGTTTCTCCTCTGTGTCCCCTTCGGTTTGGACTGGGATGGCTCCTCTGCCATAGGAGAACATGCAAAGCACATTGCACAATAACATCAGTGCCTGGCTCATTTCTGAGGAAGACCAACTAGCAGCCACAGGAATCAGCAGGGTACTGGAGCCACAGAGTAAGCCAGGGTTGTTGGACCAAGCAGTGCAGGGCGCTCCCCTTGCCACAGAAGAGACAAGATGCAGCTTCTTCAGGCTACTTTGTGTGCTTGTCAGGGGAGAGGATACGTGTGGTGCTTTGAGGGATACGTGTTACTTACTGCAGGAAGGGAAGTAAAAGACTACACATCTCTGCTCTTGCTGTCAGAGCCATATTGTACAAGGCTGAAGCACACAGAAAAAGGAATCTATGCACTGCTCTCAGGGTCAGCAGGTGCCCCGTCTCTCTGCTTTGTTCTTCATTTGCTCCACTGCAAGGATTTGGTACCTCTATGAATCCCCACTGCTGCTCATTTTGCTTGGGGAGCTGGTGAAGGTTGAAGCACAAGGTCCTTTCTCTTCTCCAGCAATCCTCCTTCCTTGCATAGCTCAGCCAGTTTTTCCACTTAGGTGCTACAGAGCTCTCCCCGCCCTCCCGAGAGCACTCCCCTGGGAAGGGGCAGGGAAGCTGTCATGTCTGGACAAGCCCTGACTGCTATCACAGGACAGGTTCATCCTACATCTGTGCTTTTATCCCATTCCACCCAAGTACAGCTGTCGCCAGAAGTGTCTTTTGTAGGATCAGTAGGGACTGGGGAGGTCTCTGAGGAGAGGAAGGCAAGAGGGGAGAACCTAGCAGGGGTAGGGAGAGGTACTTCATGTTCAGAGCAGTGTCTTATTGGAGGATCAGAGCGGGTGAACGTAGGTTACCTGCTGGGGGATATGTTGGGGTCCTCTCCCTCAAGAGAAAAGACCAGGCATTGTGCAAAGGACTGGGAACAATCCAGGTCAGGATGATGGCACAGGTCACAGGTTCTAGTTTGTCCTCAGAAGATGAAGGACTTCAAACATATAAAGGGAGACAGAACGGAGGAAGACATTCTGTCAGCATCCTCTGGTTCTGAGTTTTGTATTAGCAGTAACTGAAAAAAGGAAAGCTGAACTATGACCCTTGCCTCATAACAGGGAAGAAAACCGGACCTCTGTTACAGGACAGGAGACAACAAAGCCAGAGGCTGAGGTTCTGAACTAGTTCCGTCGATGTCTCGGTGAATTCCCAGCTCTTCTGGGTACATAATGACTCCCAGGCCTGCCGCTCGCCGGGCAATGCCTC
>NW_010122945.1:0-451 GCF_000699245.1 Pterocles gutturalis
CTTCCCTGGTACAGAGGTCAGGCTGACAGTCCTGTAGTTTCCTGGGTCCTCCTTATGGCCCTTCTTGTAGATGGGTGTCACATCGGCAAGTTTCCAGTCTTCTGGGACTTGCCCTGTTAGCCAGGCCTGTTGATAAATGATGGAGAGGGGCTTGACAAGCTCCCCTGCCAGCTCCCTCAGTACTCTTGGGTGGATCCCATCTGGCCCCATAGACTTGGTGTGTCCAGGTGGTGTAGCAGGTCATTAACTGCTTCCTCCTGGATTGTGGGAAGGCTATTCTGTTCTTTGTCCCTGGCTGCCAGCTCAGGGAGTTGAATACCCTGAGGATAACTAGTCTGACTATTGAAGACTGAGGCAAAGAAGGCATTAAGCATGAAGAAAGCAATTCTATATACAAAATAAAGAGCATAGCACCCTATGTTTCTTTTGCAAATTACAGGGGTTTTCCCTA
>NW_010122945.1:504-3117 GCF_000699245.1 Pterocles gutturalis
GAACTGTAATGGGTGGCTGAGTCATGCCACTGGTAAAGCTTACCAAAGCCTGGTATTTATCGTGTCATTAGGGCAGTAACAGGAAAAGTGCAAACACTTTCTGTAGCATCTTTCTGCTGTATAACCGAATGCTTAACAGAGATTAATCTGCCAAGCAAATGTCATTATATGTAACTTAAGATGAAAAAACTTAACCAGAGTGCATAGCCCAGCAGCCCAGCAATGAGTCATGATAGCAAATGTTGACAATATTTTAGATACAGTTTGTTTCCAGAAATTTTAGAGTGCAATAATTCAGCTGAGATGAAACAGTATTGTCAAAAGCAGTATGGTGAATATAGGCTATCCAACCCCCTGAAATACTGGAGTCACTGCTGCTTTACCAAGCTACGGAATAACATTTATTCTGGTGTAAGGGGAAAAAGGGGAAGGAATTTAAAACAAAATAAAACCAAAAAAACACCACCACAGTCTTGAATACCTGCAAACCTAAACTCAGTCACATTTAGAGCTCAGGGATTTGGGGGTAATTCAGGTACATCTTGTAAACCAGGGCCCAATTAGCCTAACGCATCCAAACACACCAAGCCTGTAAAAAGTACACCACTGGCAACACAAATGTGGATGGTGTCAACTCTTTATAAAGCACATGTGTAACTACTGTAAAATTACTGGAGCCAAACTCTACAAAAAACATAGTTTTGCAAGACATCTGGCTTCAGAAACATTGCCCACAGCATCACCATACACTGATGAATTAATTAATTATGCCCACACAGTATTTTCAATTAAAGACACAGAACTGAGAGTGGCTTTCTGGTTTGAAAGCTCAACACTCCTACTTGTAGAGCAATGACACTATTTCTGCACACTCCCAGCCAAAAAAAAAAAAAAAAATAAAATTACCCCTAAAGTTAATGGAATAGAAGAAAATTATTTCATGCAATTAAGTGAAATATTTTAAGTACAGACATTCAGGAACTCCCTCACATTCTAAGTTACCAGCGCCTTCAGGGAAATTAAGAATAAGTGCCACAAGTATATTCAGAAAAAAGCAAACAAAATGTTTATTCACTACAGGAAAAAAAAAAAAATTGAATGTGAGAGGAAACAAACTGATGCAAGATTACCCAGATCACCAAAACACTGTCAGTCATGCCATTAGACTTCATTGCATTTCTTCCTCTTAACAGTTAAATGTATGTCTATCGGCGAAGTCCACTACTTCTTCAAAATAGCCTAATTTTTAAAAATAGGTACTCCATTGTTTTTAAACAAAGTTAAAATTATTTCCTATGTCTGCAGCAAAGGAGAACTATTAATTGTTGCCTCTTTTACCCAGATTTCCCTTTCCTTTTCACAGACACCCACACACTCACAACCCACACACATACACTTACTCTCCCAGCCCTTAGAGATATTCCAGAAGTCACTACACATTCATGACAAGATTACTGTAGCCCTGAAAATGGTTTTCACTTCTTTCACCTCCATACAGATAACTTAGCTTCCCAGTTATATATTCTCAAAGTCTAGGGCAGTTGATTGCCTCATACTTATGAGCCAGGGGTCCAAGAATTACATTTCATTAACTTCATTTAAGTCAAACACAAAGTTACCGACTTACTTATTGTATCTAAAGGTACAAGCCACTTCCCAAGTAATTACAGATAATACAACAAAAGAAAAGGAGGATCAGGTCAGTTAAAAAAAAAAAGTACAACTTGTCATTAATCACTACTGAATGGCTGCTTACCTAATACTACTAAAATAACAACCAGGAACTTCACAATGGGACAAGACAGCTAGAAACAGTGTTTCAATAATCTGCTCTAAATAATGCCTTCACTCTCTTAATTTTCAGTGCAACATTCTTGGAACAAAAAACACTGTATGACTTTCCTGCCACTCCTTGTAAAAAAAAAAAGGCGTTGTATCCATAACACCCGATCCACCAAGTTCCAAAGCAAACTGCAGAAAATTTCTTCATATTTATTGTTGACTGTTTCTAATGAACAGAAGTTGCTCTGTTTCAAAACAGAAGGTAGACTGTTCAAGCAGTGACTGAAAGCTCTGAGCTAGTAAATCCTAACTGTGCAGTAAGGGAAAATAACCCACTTGCTTTATTTAGTACTGTTTTAAAACTTGCAAAACAGAAAGGAACAATATTATCCACCTTCTCTGGTCTTTCTGGTTCAGCTACACATTTTTACACGACTGAATGTCAGTCTCCAATTTTAATTCTTTCCTTCATGTCTATTCTTCCTATTTGCAAGGCTACAAAAACATCCATATTAGCAGCATCAGAAATTAGATTCATTTTCCCATCTTTCTCTTCCTATGTAGTGACACTGTATTCAGCTGCCCTGTGAAAACTTGACTCACTGTTCTTTGTTGGCTTGAGGTGATGCTTTAAAATTAGGCCTCTAAAAAGTTAAAGTCAGGGCAATTCAGGAAACTATGCTAGAAATTCAGTAGGTAGCATTTTTCTCCACTGAGTCATGCTCTGAATTGATTGCTCAATAGGATGCCAGATGCTCTTTTGTTGCAAGCAAGCATCTCAGGCAAATATAAACTGACAGTCCCTACACTTCACCCTCCCCCTCCCCTTCC
>NW_010122946.1:0-10610 GCF_000699245.1 Pterocles gutturalis
CCCCCACGCGTGAAATCCAGTGAGTGTGTGAGTGTGGTGAGGAAGGGAGAAGGAAATGAACCGTCCTTCGGCTGGAGGGTGGGATGGGATGGGATGGGCTGTCCCACCGCGGGACACCCTGGCTGCAGCCCCGGGGCAGCCAGGGCAGCCTGGGCAGGGGGAGGAGAAAGAGGAGAAGGAGGAGGAGGAGGAGGAGGGATGCTTCCTCCCCGAGGGGGCCCTCTGCTGGGTTTGCAGTCAGGACCTGCACCCACTCCTGTCCAGTGGCCCAATGGACACAACTCAGTAGCAGCATCCACAGGGTCTCTGCGTGTTACCTGCTCCTGTCAGCCACCCCAGCGTGGGGACACAGCCCCAGGAAGGACAAGGCAGACACCACCCCCGAGCCTTCATCCGAGCACAGGTCAGGGCGCTCAGACTTTGTGGACTGGGGTCCAGGCAGGCTGTGGGTAGGCGCAGAGGCCTCCCCCTTGCTGTTGTCCCCTTCCCCACCACCACGCTGTCTGGGACTCCCTCTCTGTCCCTTTGCCTCACCCACCGCTCCCAGGCCCCCACCGCTCCTCACTCCATCCTACTGGCCATTCTGGCACCTCTCTGGAGTGTCTCCCTGGCCTGTTCCATGTTCTGGATCTTGCCAGGCAGGAGCGGTGCTTCCCACCCGCTGCCCTCTTCCTGGGCTTTCCTACAACCTCCTGTGCTCTCAGAGCCTTTCAGCTTTCTTCCTCCGTCCTCCTGCAGGCTGTCAGCATCTTTACACCAAGTCTGCATTTTTTAACATGAGCTTTGTTAATGGGCCAAAAGATTTCACCCGACGCCCTTTGGCAGCAGTCTTTGTCCAGCTCATGGGGACGCGCCTCCCACCAGCTCCCCAGATGATGTACAGACATTGGACGCTTCCCCGCGCACATTAAATCTCCAGGCTGCGAAGCCCAGCAATACATTATGATACAGAGCCCCAAGAGGACTTGTGCAACTGCATAGCACAGATTTATATCCTGGGATTTTTAAAGCATAACCTCTTTGCAGAGCCCCACAGTCATCCTTGGGGCAGCCCTCGCCCCGGCACAGCCACACACCATGCCCTCCCCACTGGAGCCAGCTTTGCTGTCTCCCTGGATAATGTCACTGCTGAGCAAATCGAGCCAGCTTCTTCCTTTCACTTTGTTTTCCACTGGGGTAATTCCTTGTGCCAGATCCCTTGGTTCTCACTCAGGCCTGACTTCTCCGGTGCTTTTTCCCCCCTCCTCCCTTTGAGGTGAGTCTCTGGCTGTGTCTGAGGCCATCACGGGCTGGCCTGGCTCTGCCATGGGCGTTGGGAGGGTTGATGCAGCCGCATGTGCGATACCCCTCGTGCCCAGCTCCGCTCTCGGCCAGCTGTGGGCAGCGTCTGCCCTTGCCAAGGCAGCTGGTCTAGCTGCTGTGGGACTCCATCGCTTGGATGAAATTGTCAGTCTGGGACCATTGCTGGGTGTGTTCATCCATCTAACAGTCACAGCCCGCTGCCTTGCTCCCAGCCTGGGAAGCAGGATGCTGAACTCAGCAGAACAGCGATGCTTCAGTGCTATAACACAGCAATCTGCTCAGCAGCTGGAGAAACTGCCTCTGGATGAGCAGCGCTAGGCAGAGGAGGCAGATGTGAAGCTGATCTTCCTCACCCTCCTGCTGGAGGGGCAGGCAGGTTTCCCCTCCCATCCCAGCCTGAGCCAGCAGCAGCATTGTGCCCAAACTGCAAGGTGCAGGCAAAGCTCTGAATCTTCAGAGCAAAACTCAGAGCAGCCTTCGAAACATCCCTGGTCTGTGGGTGTGATGTCTGGTGCCCTCAGCAGGGCTCAGCATTCCTCTTCTGCCCTCAGATCTAACCCTCCAGGCAGCAAGGAGATGGAGAACAGGGGAAATTGGAGAAAATACAACTTCTACTGGTGCTTTGAAAGGTAAAAAGGAACCTGGGCGAAGTTCAATCCCATTATCAGCCCTATTGACAGTGAAGAGGAGCTGGAGGCAGTGAACTTGAAAACACTTTTCTCCAAAAAATTCCTTCATTAGCTGACAGAAGAGGACAGGGAGAAAGAAGGTCACAGGTTTGGGAGCCTGCCAAGTGACAAGCAAATGGGCAGGAGAAACCTCTCCCTGATGAACTATAAGCAAACGCAGTAATAATTAACAACACACACATTTGTACTGTCTCGGCCTCTGGATGGTCCATCTGCACACACATCACCTTGTCCGCTTCTCTGACGGGGACCAGTGAACAGCTCCCAGGAACAACTTTGTTCCAGATAAGTGGAAATTAATGACTTCATGGGAAGCAGTCTCTGGGCCGAGAGTGGTCTCCACTGCCACCGAGGTTGCCTCTGCCATGGGGCAGTCCCCACGAAAGCATCGTGCTGCCTTAGCAGGACAGCCACCGAGAGGGAATTGGTGAGCAGGAAACAAAACCATTATAAAAATTGGACATCCAACAAAATTCATAAAGGGAAATCATGGTTGGAGCTAAAGAGAAACATTAGCTTTGCTCGAGTTCACATTTGCATTGTAAAGCAGCTCTGACCCCTGGTCTCCTGTGCGCTTCCACCAACACCACCAGCCAGCCGTAAGAGCCGGGGAGGAAGGACCAGCACTCGCACAGAAACATTCCTGCAGGCAACAAAGCTATAAATATTGCAGTGAAGTAATTACCCCACTCATTTATGGTTTAAACTCGGAGAGGAACAGAACCAGTTTCACTAGAGACCAACCTGGGCAGAGGTGGGGCAACCTGTAACTGTTCTGGGCTGTGCAACGGTTGGGAAGAAGAAGTGGAACGAATTGCTAAAGCTGCTTAAGCTGGCACACTAGCAGTTTCTTCCGTGTTCTGCAAACTTACATCCTTTTTACTTCTGCAGATCATTGCAGAATAAATCCCAGGAAAATATTTGGGCCTTTGCTCTCCAGGCGTCATGCTGAAATCGTGTCTAATTCTATCAATCACCAAACCCGTGTTTGCCACCCGGTGTAAGCTTATCACTTTAATTATTTTATCAATATAACCAGAAAAACCTAACAGCAACACAAATTCCAGCTCTGACTGCGATATCTCTATAGAACAAAGCACCTGCCTGTAAAACCTGCTTCTTCCAGAAACTGTCTCCAGCAATCGCAGCCCTGACTCCACAGGCAGAAGTGGTGTTTGCAATAATCACCAAACGTTCAGCAAACATCATTAGAACTAGGTTGCCCATGAGCAAAAATAATTATCAGATAATTGCTCTATGGACAGCCAAGCAGGGAAATTAGGAATAGTATTTTCTCCATGTTAAACAGGGAAACACAAGTGGGGAAATTGAAGCACCAAGGGACAAAAGGAGCTGTTTAAGGCCACACGAGGGGAGAAATGCCTGGTTGGATTTTGTACCCACCTGCCACTTAGCTGTCCTCATGCTGGGGACTGAAACCCTTTCCCAAAGCCAAGGATCTGGAGTCACCGCCAGCTGTGTTTGCCTCCCTAGCAAGCCCCCAGTCTTGTCCCTCTGTCTCTGTCCCCAGTGTCCTGCCCACAGCAGGACCTGGCACTGGCTGCTCCCGCATCCCTTGGCTCGGACTCAGGCACCCACGCTGGGCTGTTCCTGAGTGCTTTGGAGCACTAGTCTTCAGCAAGCCCCAAGCTCCAGAATGAGAACAATGCAGGTGTTGGTATTTTAACCCCTTCCCCCGAATGTCGGAATTTTAACCACTTCACCCAAATGTCAGTGTTTTAAGCACTTTGCCCAGATGTCAGTATTTTAACCACATCACCCAGGTGTTTGTATTTAAACTACTTCACCCGCAGCCCCCAACTTGCTCAAAGCAAGCCCAGATGTTTTGTTTTTTTTTTTTTGTCCCTACTGCCCTGGTCCAGATTCTGCGCATCTCTGCGCAGGTCCGCGGGTGCGCGCTGCCATCTAGGGGCGGCGGGGCTGAGGCTTCTCGGGGGGAAGGCGGCTCAAAACCAGGCGGTGGAGGTTTTGGGTGCTGCTGGTAGCGGATTATGCAAATGAGGACATCAGCTTTAATGGCATTCCAAGATTTTTAGTCAAATTTAATTACCTTCCTTCTTCCCCCTTCTTTTTGCCTGTCCCTGATCAAATTAAAACAAACAACCCCCAGCAGAGTGTTTGTGACAGGAATCGTGTTTGAGACTAATTAAAACCTGACGATCGTCACCGAGATGAGCCTGGCAGACGGCTGTGTCAGGCAGCACAGCGGACACATGGCACGCTTGGCGCTGGATGCTCCCAACGGTGGCTAATTAGCTGCACGCTGCTGATCCTTTGTAACGCCGTGTTGTCCTGCCCGTGCTGCTGGCCGGTGGGGAGGGAGCTGGAGAAAGAATGGGTGGGTCTCAATTAGCTTCAGCTATAATTTAATGGACTAATTAATAAACCCATGTGGCATCTTCCACGGGATGCTGCTGAGCCTGGCAGGGCGAGGTCTGCGGCAGGGTGCGGTGCCAATGGGATCTGCCATCTGCCTTAGGGCAGGGAAAGCTGGGGAGGGGGCAGGCAGCTTGCTCCAACACCCTGACCGCATGTCCACGAGCAGAAGCTGGCCTGTGCCTTTTACCTAGCTGGTCCTCAGCACACAGCTGCTTAGGCTGGCCCTGGGCAGTTGTCCCTGCCCCAGCCCAGCACAGGATCCTCAGTCCTACCCTTGTGTCCCCAATCCTGGAAGCCTCCAGGTTTGACCTTGGTAAGGAGCTGTCTCCTCTCTGGGTAACGGTACACACCCCCTGGCAAAGCCCCGCCACCCTGGCTGCAGCATCCCCTGCAGTTGGTCCCCTGGTCCCCAGCCACTGCATCCCCCAGTCCCCAGCAGCTGGGCACAGCATCTGTGGGAGCAACAGTGCGGCAGCTCCTGTCCCCAGCTATGCATCACTGCGGGCCTGTGCATAGTGCTGCTCTGAGCAGGTCTGGAGCCCTGGATTGGAATGTTTCAGCAACCTGCCTGGTGAAGAGCAGCCTGGGGGAGTTCTTAACATCTGCCTGTCATTGCACTTGCTGATGGAGAATCAGGGCAGAAGATTCAGGGGCGGGTTTTGGAAAAGCTGCTGTGAGCCTCTGCAGGTCAGGCATCTGTCAGCAAGAAAGAGCAGGGCCAGAATCCTCCCTGCACCCGTTTCCTCATCCTGCCACTGCCTGCCTGCCTCACCGCAGCCCAGGGGCTGGGCAGGGGGCTATCGCATCCCTCCGAGTGCTGGCAGCGTCCTCCCCTTAAACCCCCGTCCTTGAGACTGGGGCTGTTTCACCTGAATGATAGCTCCATGCAGAGCTCCTCTCTGGGTTTTCTGCTCACACTGGGGCCACAGGTCCCCAGGTCTGATGTCTGGGGCACAAACCGCCTTCCCTGCCTGCTGCCTGGACAGCAGCTATCCTCTGAGCTCTGTGAGCAGAGACTGGGAGGTGGTACCCAGTGCATCTCCCCCAGCTTCCAGCAACATCTCTGTAATTCTTTCATACCATGTCCCTGCCCTGGCATTCCCCTGAACGGCTCTTTGCTGACATGAGCAAAGGAATAAGCATCTTCTGAACTGCAGCAGATTATTTCTTCCCTTGGAGGACAGCTGTTCTTCCTCTGTTGTTTCCAGAACCCGTGTGTTCTCGATACCTGTTGGGAACAAGCTTTTCCCTTGGAGGACAGCTGTTCTTTCTCTGTTGTTTCCAGAACCCGCGTGTTCTCGATACCTGTTGGGAACAAGCTGGCAGCGCTGGATCCCCAGCACCCCATCCCTCGGGGTACAGCCAGCAAGGGGGGGACAGTCATTGTGTGGCCAAGCAGTGAGGGGGAGCAAGCCACATGTGACCTGCCTGTGACCCAACCCCTCCACAGCCTTTCCTTGTCCTCGGGGACATCCTGGTTATGGCATCAATGAAGTTACTGAATTATTCCTCTTTCGTATTGCTGCAAATCAATGGGTCCTGGCAGTGTCATCTAGAAAAGGCTGGTTTCAGTATTTTAGTTGGGAGAGGCCTCAAGGGGAGCCAGGCTCATTAATTAAACACATTTAATCAATCTGGCCTACAAGGGCACTGGTTATTTATTCATCAGAGGCTGCACAGTGCAATCTGGGTGATCCAAAAGGCAGTAAATAAACATGTAAATGAAAAGCTGAGACAGCAGAGCGAGCTTGTGCCTGGGAGATTTCAGAGCTAGGTCAGATAATATGGGATCATACATTGAATTTAACAAAATACAATAAAAAGTGTACCTGCAATGAACAACACCCCAGGGATGGAGGAGCAGCAGCATCACCGAAGGTTCTGGCTGGGGCTGCTGGGGGCTCGCATCCTTCTGCCCTCTCCCCGTGGTGAGGAGCCCAGCTCCATGCAGGCAGGGACACTAGGAAGAGGGGACCCACAGCGTTGCAGGACAGGTGTTGCTGCAGCTCGGCCTCTCATTCGGCAGGTTTATCTGCTTGGCTGCCGAGGAGGAACGTGCAGCATCATGCTGCTCACATGGTCCTGTGTCGCTCACATGTTCCTGGGAAGAGAATCACAAGGAGAGCCTCTCAGAAATTAGCAAAGAGAAGGATTTCAGCTGATGGAAGTGGAAACAAAGGAAGGCGAATATGTCACTTAGCAGCTCGTTCTTTGCACCATTGTTCTGTGCTGGCAGAGGGAGCCCAGCTGGCTCGGAAGCAGAGGAGCCTACTCCAGGTCTGCCCTAAGCCCGGGTTTAACCATTGTTGGAAACAAGAGTCATTCCAGCATTGTCTCCAATGCAAAGACTTGCAAATCAGCGCTGAATAAAACACTGATGGTCCAGTGGGGCATTGGGAAGGCCTATATATTCCTTCTCCTGGTTTGGTTTCCAGCCCCAAAAATATGGATTAACCTCCACTGCTCTGGGGTTCCCAGAGAGGATTTCTAGAGCAAAGACAGTAGGCTCCTGAGGATGGGAGGAAGATGAGATGCCACCTTGCCCGGAGTGCCTGTGCAAACAGAAAAATGCTCTTGCACATCGGCAGGTGACAAGTAAGAGAGCTCCGGGATAGTTGGATGAAGAAAACCTGCCAGAAAGTGAGCTTGGGAAGAAGAGCTGAGGAAGAGTGTGGCAGAGGCACAACTGCATGGAGACAAAAAATCAGAGAGAAGCTCAGGCTGAGATGCCTGGATTTGGGGACAAGCTCCCCCAAAGCACAGGAGAGTTTGGAGCTGGGGGTTTGCTCCAGTGCATTGGGCACCCAGGGTGATGGGCAAAGGGAGGAAGCTCCCGGGGAGACAGCAAGGGCAGGGGGGTAAGAGGGAGTTGTTGGCAGGACTGTGGGTGGTCTGAGCGCCAGGCTTTGCCGGGAAAAGGTAATTCAAAGTGCAGATGGGTATTGAGCTGTCAGAGTGCAGGGAGGGGCACTGGATTAGCCTGTTCATCATAATACATGAATATGCAAAGCTGGGCGGAAGGGTTTTTCCCACCACAGCTCCCTTTCTCCATGAGAACTTGTCTGACTCAGATGTCACCCCGCCACCGAGCTATTTCCCCAAAGTCCCCAGACACCTGTAGCCTGGAAAGCTCCGTAGCCTCTGCCGGCTCCTGCATCCCCCCTGGGCCAGGAGGGTTTCTGTGGTGCCTGGGGTTTCCCCTTCCATTTTCTTGGAAGCATGAAATTGAAAACTAATGTGAAGAGTATAAACTGTTAAATAGTTTCGACCATAAAGAAAGAAAAAGAGTTCCGTTCCAGGTTTTGGCCTAATGTAGTATTTTTCCAAGCTGGTTTCTGCCTCTGTGTCCCAGACTCCCAGTGATTCACCACGACCTCATTACTTTTGAGTTAACACAACAAACTTGGCTGCTAGCTGACGGTTTATTAATACCGGACTCGTTCCCAAGAAGATGTGTCCTACCGAGAAAGAAAATGCTTTTATCATATGTCCCAGGGTTATGGCCAGCCCATTCAGTCTCCAAGTGAGAAAGCACGAGGAACAATAAATACAATATTTTAAACATTCGTTTCCTTTGAGGATCTCAAAGCACAAACACACCTCCCTGAAAGAGTGGTCTCACCTGTCTGTGACATGCAGTAAAGCCTGGGCACAGCGCAACACCTGTTAGCACAGCAAAGTGTGGCAGCTACCTCCCATTATGGAGATAAACAAACCACATTCCCCTAATTCAGTGCATTCCCGAAATACCTGAGCAGAAAACCCACCGCTTGGAAATGAAAGCATTTGTCCTTTCACTGTCTCTGCTATTAGCTGAAGGGGCGTGCACCTTCTCCAGGGGCTGCACATGGGAAGACAGATGGTGAGAGTAACTCTAGTTGTCAGTCCCTGGGGATGCACGGAGGAATCAGGATTTGGCATCTGATTTAGCTCCGCTGCCTCCTCGAGTCACCACTGTCCCAGGCAGCGAAAGACATATGGGCTTCTGAGACAGCTAAATTACATCTCACTAAACAGAGGGGTGTGCCATCACCCCCTCCGAAATGTCAGCTGGCAGCTTCTAATGAAGATTCGATGAATCTCCGCTCACTACATTGAATTTGAATGTCTGCCTCCCGCCCCTCTGCAGGTCGGGATTAATCTGGCCCAGGAGAGGAGGATGGCTCTGACACCGGCAGCGAAGCCATGCTGGCAGAGCTGGGACCAGCAGGCAGCAATGGGCATGGACGGGCCTCCTTGGCTCTGAAACAGGGGGGCCTTTGGGAGCACCCTCCTTCCAAATGGCTGTGGTGGGTGCAGGGGGTGGGGGTAGTTTGGGTGCCCTGTGGGTGCTCGCTGCAGGGGGGTGGTTTCCTGCTCACCTCCAGATGGGACCGCAGGTGGCCCCTCACCTCTGCTGTACCTGAGCATCACACCTGGTGGCAAAAATTCTCTCTCCTTTCATGGATATGCGATACCTGAGACTTGTCACATCCCATACTGTCTCCTGGTTGCTCCTTGCCCTTCCCAGCATGGCTTGGCTTCCCACTCCAGCTGTGCTGCTCACAGGACGAACACCCACTGCCAGGTACAGCCACAGCCCCTCTCCTCGCAGGAGCAGCCTCCAGGGGGGCTGGCAGAGTGCTGAGCCTGCTCCCACCACCTTTCTCCCCACAGGGGATGACTACCCCCTAGGGAAGGACCACAATGCCCACAGGCGGGCAGCAGCCATCAGCAGAGCCAGCGCTGGCACGGGGGCACGTGGTACTGGGCAGTCCCGGGAACTGGGCACAAGCCAAGGGGAGCCCTGCATGGGGGATGTTTGTTAGCTGGGGAGGGGGACACCTGAGAAGCTGAAACACTGGAGAGGAGGAGGAGGCAGACATTCCAGGAGAATCCACATCTGTAAGGAAGCGGAGCTGGGTCCAAGGCTGTAATACATCCCAGATGAGGCTGGGGAAAGTGCTGGAGCGCAGCATGAGTCACTGCAAGCGGAGGGGAGAGCAGCAGCTCTTTGATAAGAGACAAAGCAACTTTACTGGGTTATTTAATCTTTGTTTGCTGACTGTGCCAGCTGAGATATTGCACAAGGCTCCCTTGGGGTGTTCAAACCCCTCCTCAGCTGCTGGGCCAGTCTGTGTGTCCTTCCTGGGTGCATCGCAGTGGGGCTCTGGTGCCTCCAGGCTTCTCTGAGTGTGGGGCAGGGAGAGGTGATGATGGTTTGAAGGGCCAGGCTTGGCTGGGGCTGGCTCCGGAGGCCTTCAGCAGGTCCCATTCTCAGCGCAGGCAGGACTCAGCTCACCACATTGGCATGAGCAGCTGAAGTTAAAGGACTTGAACTGAGTCAGGTTGGTATGAGCCCCGAAGCTGATGTATTTGGAGATGGTTATGTCCCCTCTCCGGTCTTCTCCCTTCAGCAAATCTCCCCCAGCAGTTCAGCATTTCCTCCTCATCATTCTTCTCTGGCCTCTCCCCATCTTCCTCAAATTGCTGTTCCCCACACTGCTCCTCCTGACATGTCTCCAGGGCAAAGTGGAGGAGACCCAGTGCTCCACATGTCCCAGAAATGCTGCTGCTGTCCGGGCACCTCAGGCAACGCTGGAGTTCTCTCAGGCTGCTCTGGTGGACACATGTTCAGTTTGATGTCCAGGGCAATCCTTAGAGCCTGCCTTGCTGGTCAGTCCTCCTCCTGTTCCTTGATCATTCCTAAGGACAGAACTTCTCCTCTACTCCTGTTGAGCTGTGCTTCACTTTCCCCCCAGGACCATTTCTCCTGTTTCTCAAGATCATTTCAAATTCAAACCCTATTCCTGCGTCCTTCTTGCTCCACCACATATGCAAAATAACCAGGCAGGCTCTCATTCTATCAATCAAGCCATTAATTAATGCATGAGCCCAGAGCCAGCCCTCTCGAAATCCTGCTCTGTGCATCTTCACAGCCTAGCAGGAGCCCGGGGTCACTTCTCCATCAGTGCTGGTTTCAGGTGGGGAGCACCCAGGTTGTAATAATTTCAGTTTTTCCCTCCCTTTCTTATGAGCATGCCACAAGAGACACCATCAGAAGTCACCAAAAATGAAATATAGGACACTCCTGTTCCTCTCTGTCATGAGGCTGTGGCTCTGCCATAAAAATAAATTCTAGATTGCTTCGACGTGATTTATTCTGGAGAAATCCCTGCTGATGCTTTCCTTGCCCAGTTATCCTCCCAGTAAGGGCGTTACCCCAGCCGGGGGGTGTCC